>NW_027248462.1:2400000-2665000 GCF_031021105.1 Erythrolamprus reginae
GCATCTCCTGAAGTGTGTGGGAACAGGGAGGAGAGGATAGCCTGGCTAGAAGCTTTCCAGGCCAGGGGCCACCTCCTGCTACCAGCCAGCATCTGATAGAACATGGCCATTTAGTTGTGTGGAATATTTAAAACAGACATCCAGGCAGCCAATTTGCACACTGGGAAGGAGTGGGGGGAGGTCTCAGAACTTAGCTTTGATGTGCACCCATGGAGGAGGGTTGTCTCCACCTCTGCCGTATAATGACAAGTTTAATAAGAAGGTGATCTGGCTTTGTGGCATAGCTGCAAGGCACTGCAAGACAAATAGTCACTACCAAATATTAAACAGAAACAGCAAGGATGAAACCAGGGCAGCTGATTCCAGGTTTCCTTCAGATAGCTAGTCTTTAAAAGGGAGATTCTTGCAATCACAGGAAGACAAGAGATTGGTGAGCAAAAGTGAGTATTTTTCCTTTATTAAAAAGTGATAATGTTGAATCTGATCCTGCCACAAAGGATAAAGGGAGGGGGGCAAAGTCATCCGAAAACTAAAAGAACACAAGGGAGGGCCCCCCATCACTTGTTTTTTAACCTGCCCCCACTGGAGGGAAGAGGGAAGAAAGCAGAGAACGCAGGGAGAGGGAGAAGGAGAGAGAAGGGGCGATAGATTAGATCAGATCAGATCAGATCAGATCAGATTAGATTAGACAGATTGATCCAGGCATCCTGGATCAATTGGCAGTGAAAGAGAAAGTCTGTAAATGGGTGGGTGGGAGGGGATGAGTGCTGAAAGTGAACCTTGCATTTTTGACATCTGCAGAGTCCCAACATGGGGAGAAGGAAAGGAGACCCTCTAGAGCAGAGATCTTCAAACTTGACAACTTTAAGACTTGTGGACTTCAAATATCAGAGTGCCTTAGCCAGCAAAGCTGGCTGGAGAATGATGGAAATTAAAATCTACAATGTTATGTCCTGGGTTTTTCAGGCAGGAAAAATATGGCAGTGGGGTGTATAAATAGCTGCCAGGCGTAGCCTGGGTTATTTGTTGCTACCAGTTGATTCCTGTGTTCTTTGTCCAGTTGCTGTTCTTCAATAAATAGATGGTTTCCTTCATTGGCCTGGTGTCTTTTTCCCTTCAAGAGAATTTAACACTGGTTATGAGGGTTTTGCCATGTTCATGCTTGCTCCTGCTCTTTTTTCTTCCGAGTGACACCGCTGCCCTTCTGGGACCACCGCCACAATTTTATCACTGCCGCTGCCATTCCTGCCATCACCTCCACTTCTGGGACTGCCGCCAACGTTTTTGCCACTGTCATTGGTATTCTTGCCCTCACTGCCACTATCTTGCCACATCTGCTGCTGTTTCCTGCCACCGCTATTGTTTCTGGGGCTGCCAGTGCCACTTCTACCACCATCGCCATTTTTGCCACTACCGTTGCTGACCCTGGCATTGATGCTGCTTCTTTTGTCACAACCATTGCCATTTCCTGCCACCACTACTGTATCTGGGGTGACCACCGATGTTGCTACCGCTCCTGCCATTCCTGAGGCCACCTCTGCCATTCCTGCCCCATCGCCATCGTTTCTGCCACTTCGGCAATTTCTGGAGCCACCGCCACCCTTCTTACATCCTCCGACTCTTGAGGTTTTTTGTTCACTTTTTTTCTCTCATCCTTTTTTTTGGTCAACAACACTTTATCTGCTTCTGACATTGCAGCTCACTCATCCAAGGACAACGTTATTTACCAAGTCATTGACTGAGTAAAAAGAGGATGGCCTACAAGTTCTCTATCCAGTGATTTAACTCCATTCAAAGCTTGCCAGTGCGAGCTCTCAACCCACTGAGGGTGTTTCCTATGGGGAGCAAGAATAGTTGTCCGATTCACACTCCAAGACTCAGTCTTGTGCCTTTTTCATGAATGCCACCCTGGAATTCTGTGCATGGCCTGGAGATATGTCTGGTGGCCAGGGTTAGACCGTCCATCCATACCTGGGTAAATCATTGCCCAGACTGCCAAAACTCTAGGCTCATGCCACCTGCAGCAGTCCTGAGGTTGTGAGAGGGTCCAGGGTCCACATTGACCTAGTCCCATTCCACAGCCACCAGTTTATGGTACTCATAGACACCTATTCTGGATGGTTTGCGGTGGATGTCCTAGGGTCTACCACCACCAATCACATAATCAACACTTTGTAAAGACATTTCGCAACCCATGGACTTCCCAATACAGTGATAATGGTCCACAATTCACATCCTCCCAATTCCAATTATTTTTAGCATCTTACAGCATAAGGCAAGTTTTAACAGCCCCCTGGCACCCCAGCAGCAATGGCCAACTGGAAAGGCAGTGAGGTCAGCCAAAGAAGTCCTGGGCTGTTTAAGGGGGTCATATTGACAGAATAAAATAAATATCTACCTGCTAGCCCAATATTGAACTCTCTGTCCCATCACAAACAGAAGTCCCACTGAGTCTCTCATGGGCCGGCATATTTGCACAAGGTTAGATCGTATGCCTCCTACGTATGAACCTGCTCATGAAATTGGCAAATCCAACCCCATTCAAGTCTTTGCAGGTTGGATCTCTGAGATAACTGGACCTTGTTCTTACAAGTCTGTACAAGTATAATCTGAAATGTAACAGTATTCCTGTTTTAGTATTAAGATAAGGCAGCTGAGTTAAACCTTGACTTAGTCAGGTTTGGACTGAATCTGGATGAACCAATTGTTAATTAATTTGAATCCCACTACTGCTTAGAACTCATAATGTTTTTGACCGAAATGCTTTTGAGTGTGATCCAAAAGAGTAGGAATCTAAATTGAGCAAGTAGTTCTTCTGAGTCTAATAGAAATAATGTTAATTACATTACACATGCTGGGTTTGTGTAGGAGGACAGACACAGGCAAAATCCAGATCTCAACTTGCTTAGTTCTTCAGTAAAAAAAATGCTCAGGAAAGGATTTAGGCAAGAAATGAGTTTGAAAACGAAGGAAGAAAGTACTTTGAGATTAGCAATACCTTACTCTTTTGGCTTTATGGAAAGTACATATAATGATCTCAAATGCCAAACATTTATCATTTATTATTGTACTTATTGATTCAGTTGTGTTGTTACTAAATTGCATAGTTATATGCATCGTGAAAACAAGAATATTAGAAATTATGTATATAAATTGCATAGTTATATGCAATTATATACATAATTTCTAAAATTCTTGTTTTCAAGATGAATTGGACTGGAATTCTGTATTGGCAAAAACACAGAGAGATATAGAAAAATAACTTTAAAATAATGTGAAAAAAGAATTCCCTCTTTCCAAAAACTGATACGAAGCAAGGAATTTCCATGCTTTCATATTATAGGCTATGGGAAATTTATTCAAAGTATGTTTTTTTTTTCTATTCAATTTTAGTCACTTAATAATAATAATTAATAATAATAATTCATTAGATTTGTATGCCGCCCCTCTCCAAAGACTCGGGGCGTCTCACAATAATAATCAAAACAATGTTACAGTGGAACAAATCTAATATTAAAAGAAAAAAAAGACATATAAAACCCTATCATTTAAAACCAAACAACACATACATACCAAACATAAAGTATAAAAGCCTGGGGAAGGTGTCTCAGTTCCCCCATGCCTGGAAATATAGGTGGGTCTTGAGTAGCTTACGAAAGACAAGGAGGGTGGGGGCAGTTCTAATCTCCGGGGGAAGTTGATTCCAGAGGGCCGGGGCCGCCACAGAGAAGACTCTTCCCCTGTGGCTCGCCAAACGACATTGTTTAGTTGATGGGACCCGGAGAAGGCCAACTCTGTGGGACCTTATCGGTTGCTGGGATTTGTACAGTAGCAGGCAGTTCCGGAGGTACTCTGGTCCAGTGCCATGTAGGGCTTTAAAGGTCATAACCAACAGTTTGAATTGTGACCGGAAACTGATCGGCAACCAGTGCAGGCCACGAAGTGTTGTAGAAATGTGGGCGAATCTGGCAAGCCCCACGATGGCTCTCGCAGCCGCAATCTGCACAATCTGAAGTTTCCAAACACTTTTCAAAGGTAGCCCCATGTAGGGAGCATTGCAGTAATCGAACCTCAAGGTAATGAGGGCATGAGCTACTGTGAGCAATGACTCCCTGTCCAAATAGGGCCGCAACTGGTGCACCAGGCGAACCTGGGCAAATGCCCTCCTCGCCACAGCCGAAAGATAGTATTCCAATGTTAGCTGTGGATCGAGGAGGATGCCCAAGTTGCGAACTGTCTCTGAGTGGGTCAATAATCCCCCCCACAAGGTAATGGACTGACAGATGGAATTGTCCTCGGGAGGCAAAACCCACAGCCACTCCGTCTTGTCTGGGTTGAGTTTGAGCTTGTTGACACCCATCCAGACCCCAACAACCTCCAGACACTGGCACATCACTTCCACTGCTTCGTTGACTTAAACAACCTGAATAAAATAAATTTGTCTATGGAATGCAAATTGTAAACTTAACAGGAATCAGGCTTGTTTTTAAATTTATCAGATTTAAAACTAAAAGAGGGCTAATATGACCAGACTTTGCTTCCATACTGAGAACTCACCTAATAATTTCTACTTCTCCAAAATTAGTGAAAAAATTATTACAGCTTTAAACAAAGGCTGTCAAAAGACAGAAATAATTAAAGAAGTGTTTAGTTGTATATTATTATTTTTTCTTAATTAGCTGTTCTCTATTCTTAGGCTCTGGCAAAATAATGATAACATAACATTTTAGGAAATATATGCAGCCCAAGAACCCAATGCTAGAGGCCAAAATAGAGAAAACCTCCACAGCTATCATATATTTGCCTTTGGTGCTTAGATAGGATGAAACATAAAAGATCCACACACTGCAAAACATCAGCATATTTTGACTGCCTGCCTGCCTAATGACTAATGATCCAAATCTCATAAGAAGGCAGTCTCCTGGAGATAATGTATATTAGATCAATGCGATCTAATTTCAGCTTAAAAAAAAAAGCAAACAGCATTTTTAATTTTCATCGTAGTAATTGGCATAATTTCTCATAATAGCAAACACATGAAAAAACTATAAATTTAGGAGAAAGATGGATTCTTATTTGTTTACACAGGACACCAATTTATTTGAAATGTTTTGCTTCCAGAAAAACCTTTCAAATTTATAGGCTGCTTTTCTCCTAGCAGATTCAGGGCGGCTTGCAACAATAAAATAATTAGAAATTTTAAAAAACCCAATAATAGAATGAAAACATATAAAAACTGAAACCCAATATAACAGCATATAGACATCACACATTTATACTATTAGTCGGAGTGAATGACTATTGCTCAATGGCCCCAGGTCTCCTGGATAAGTGTGTTTTCAATGCCTTTCAGAAGCCGGGGAGAGTGGGGGCAGTACGAATCTCTGGGGGGAGTTGGTTCCAGAGATTGGGACCACAACAGAGAAGGCTCTTCACCATGGTCCTGCCAGTTGGCATTGTTTGACTGACAGGACCCATCTTAACCCAGTGTCCAACAATCAACCGCCAGTCAACAATTAATTATTTTTTTAAAAAAGTCCCTGGACGGTCCTCCAGTTTCTGTCCTAGAGTAAAAATGTCACTCTATTTTTCTCATTCACCAATGAACCGAGAAAGTCACAATCAAAGGTATGTAGCGATCTATCTTTGATAATGCCATTTACTTCAGATAAGAAATAATTCCTTGCCTAAACAAATTGCTGAAAACCAGGAACTTAACTGGAGTACATTGTAAAGGACTGACATTTTAGGAAGATATAGCAACAAATGTGATTTTTAAGATGTTTTTTAAAAAAATAATTTACAAACTTTGTAAAATTCTGTTTTCATATTTTCCTTATGGGGTACTGAATGTAGATTAATGAGGGAAAATGAATTTCAAGAATTGTAGAATTAGGCTTAGCATTAAAAAATGATAAAGGGGTCTGAATACTTTCTGAATGTACTGTATATATTCTAAGATGGAATATTTCTGATTTTAACAATGTTCCATTCATTCTTCACCTCACAAAAATATTCATAAGGCGTAAATATTTATTTTATTTGTATTTATTGTAATTTGTCAAACAGAAAAAAAAACAAGAATAAAATAAGAATCCAATGACAGGCATGATAGGCACATTATGCCTCCTTTATGTACTTCTTACATATGAAGGCATAAATATAAATTATTGAAAATAACCATAGTTTCAAAATAGTCAAGAAAAAGAAATATTGAAAATATGAGTTTTTGTGTTATTTACTATTATTATTTTCTCTTAATCAGTTGTTCTCTGTTGTTCAGGTTTGGCCTAATAATTATTATATAACATTTTGGGAAATATATGCAACCCAGCAACCCAATGCTAGAGGCCAAAATAGAGAAAACCTCCACAGCTATCACATATTTTCCTTTGGTGCTTACATAAGATGGAACAAAAGAGAGCCATACACTGCAAAAGATCAGCATGCTGAATGTGAGACATTTGGCCTCATTGAAACTGCTGGGAAGATTCCTGGAGAAAAAAGCTACAGTGAAACTGGCAACTGCCAGTAAGCCCATATAGCCCAAGACACAGTAGAACATAATATCTGAGCCTTCGTTGCACTGCAGAATGATTGTCTCAACTTCTGAATTGGTGTCAACATCAGGGAAAGGAGGAAATGTTAATAGCCACACCGCGCAGATTCCTGTTTGAATCAGGGAACCAGAAAGAACAATGGAGGTGGCCAATCCTCTTCCCATCCAGTTCCTCAGCCTGGATCCTGGCTTGGTGGCCATGAAAGCCAGAACTACAGTGATAGTTTTTGCCAACACAGAAGACACAGCCACTGAGAAAATGATGCCAAAACTAATTTGTCGGAGAAGACATATAATCTTTCCAGGTGCAACGAGAAACTGCAATGAGCAAAGGAAGCAGAGGAAGAGGGAGATGAGTAGAAAATAGCTGAGATTTCTGTTATTGGCTTTGACAATGGGAGTATGGTGATATTTCAAAAATGTTGCCAGAACCACAACTGTGCAGGCAGAAAAGATAAGTGCCAGAATCACTAGAGTTATTCCCACTGGTTCCTCCAAGGATAAGAATGAAATTCTCTTGGGAAGACATGAATCTTGGTTCTTATTTGTATATTGACCATCTGGACATTTGGAACAGTCATCCATGTCTGGAATTTAAATATATATTACATGTAAGCATACATTCATTTGTGTATATATATTGAAAATTCTGCTTGCGTTTTGTGATTATTCTATAAATATAATTATGACATATTCAATTGTCTTTCAACAAAAATGGCATTGACATTATTCATCTGACTTACCAGTCATATTTTGAGGCAATTATCTCCAAAGGATTGTACTTAATATTTCTACTGTTATTAGTGCCTCTTATCTATTGTATGTATTAGCGATATATTTGTCTGGTTACACAATTGTATCTTAACTTTATGAGAAACAACCTGCTACAATATATTTTTAACAGTATTAACTCAGCCTTTCACCCTTCCAAGGTGGGTAAAATAAGAATCCAGATTGTTGGAACCAATAGGCTGACTTTGTAAACTGTTTAGACAGGGCTGTATAGCACTGTCAAATTTTGTAAGTGCTTACTGATTATTATGGTGAATAATAATAATATAAACATAAACATAATAGAAATGTGCTTTTTTAATTTTTGAAAAAGTTTTATTTACAATTATAATACAGAAAGGAAAGAAAAAAAACACAAAACACATTACATCAAAAACACATGATAAAATATAGGTGAGTACAAAATTAGTCTATGTATTCTTCCGAAATTGTGTAAATTTTTTTTAGCCCAGTTATAGTTATTATCAAAAATCAATTTATCTCTTTTAGATAACACAGAAAAATAGAAGCAAAACATATAACATGGAAAACATATAATAGTCTAATTTAATAATTCATAACTTTATCTTATTAGCTCTATTAGGCTTTCATCAGATATAATTTTTTACATATTTGAGTGTTCACGGTGTATTTAACAAAAAAAAATTCTATTATCTAACCAATGGTAGAGTAAATTCCAACAATTATAAAACTGTGATTCTTCTTTGCCTTTGATTTCAAGGGTCAATTTAGACATTTCTGCGCTTTGAGTTATTTTTTCTAATACTAACTCTTCTCGTGGGATTTCTTCTTTTTTCCACATTTGGGCAAAAGCTAGTCTTGCCGCAGTAGTGATATGAATAATCAGATAAATGTAATTTTGATTAAACTGTTGATGAATAATCCCTAATAAGGAGCATTGTGGAGTTTTCTAGATTTATCTCTAATATTTCATCAATCCACATCCCAATTTTTTTCCAGAAAATCTGGGCTTTTTCACATTGCCACCATATGTGGTAGTATGATCCGTATTCTTTTTTACACTTCCAGCAAAGCGGTGATGATTTTTTGTTAATTTTTGCTGGTTTAATTGGCGTGATGTGCCATCTGTAAAACATTTTGATTAGATTTTCTTTATAGGACGTTGCCAAAGTTAATCTGTAGTTCCTACTCCATAGCAGTTGCCAAGTATTTAATCTTTTTAGTTATTTGTAAATTTAATTTTTGGCGAGAGTTGTTTTTTGTATATTATTCATATTTTTTACTATCCTTTTCGTTTTGGTTTTGTTTTTTCTGGATCAACCTCACGTTGAGTCTGTTTCTGGTCATATATGACCAGGAACAAAAAGATTTTTTTAAGGACTTAACTTTGGTCTTTTTGAAAACTTTTTTCACTGGAAAGCTAGTTTGAACATTTCTGAACATAATGATATGAAAATTGAACTGAAACAAATTGATGCTTATATTTTTATTTTGATCAAAAGACCGCCCCCTATTTTTTGAGCATTTTGTGTCAGTTTATATTTTTTAAGCTACAAATCTCTAAGAAATTTCCTCCAAAAGCTTTGATATACTAAATTGAACATTCCTGATCAAAGAAAAATAGAAATGAACTGAAACAAATGATGTTTATTTGTTTATTTTGGTCACAAAAGGGCCACCCCCCTCGGCCTTGCTGTGTGCCATTATTTTCACTTTTTATATAGATTTGGCTAGAAATATTGGGAATATCCTTTTGAAAAGCAAGCACATGATAGCAAACAACTAATTTTATGAAAGAAATCCATTTTACTAAAAACAAGTATTTAATTTTTATATAAATTGAAACAATTGAACACAGCAGGGGGGACATTATGTGCAAAATAAACAAACAAGCATCAATGTTTTCAGTTCAATTTTCATTTCATTATGTTCAGAAATGTTCAAACTGGTAATTCAATACCAAAGTTATTGAAAATATTTGGAATTAGGGGCCTAGAAAAATTTATAAAGTGACATGCTTGAAAAAATGGGGGGGTGGCCCTTTTATGAGTAAAATAAACAAATAAGCATCATTTCTTTCAGTTCAATTTTCATATCATTATGTTCAGAAATGTTCAAATTCCACACCAAATTTAGTAATTCCACACCAAATTTAGTAAAATTGTACATTGTTTGCAGGCAAAACTATCTATAAATTGAAATAAAAATCACAAAAATGGAAGGTGGGCTTTTATGAGCAAAATAAACCAATAAGCATTATTTTTTAATTTCAATTTTCATTTCATTGTGTGCAGAAATGCACAACCTAGTTTCCAAGGTAAAGAAGTTTTCAAATTGACCAAATATAAGCACTTAAAATAAAAAATTTTTGGTGCGAGTCACACAGACTCACTTAACAGTACAAGTATATAGTGGTTTTGAACGGAGCAGCAGGGTTAATCATTCTGATAATTGTTTATTTCTTAAAGCAGAGGGATAGTTAAATGCTTAACTCTTTGCCTTAAGTCTTCCTTTCAGGTGGTAACATAATGCCTCTTACCCTTCTGGCTTGATATTTTCTCTTTCGGACATGGGTGACAATCATAACAGCAAAACGGCTTCGCTTCCTGCTTTCTTTTGTAATTACCTGGGGAGCAACTCTCAGTACACACTGAAATAGGTAGTGTCTACCCAATAAGTAAAATGGGAAGGGAAATATTACTGTTCACTCTGGTGTTTGAAAAGAAGATTTTAAAAATCATGATCGCTTAATATTAATTAATTAATTCATTCATTCATTCATTCATTCATTCATTCATAGGCAATGCATCTCATTGATAAAGTGACTATGTGGCTTGCAAATAATAAAAGACAAATATAAAATCAGTTAAAATTTTAAAAAGTACATGAACACCAAAACCAAGGCAGGAGAGAAGTTTGTCTTGTCCCCATCAACTATCTCTTGTAGTGAGCACTCTACTTGGAACCCCAGAACAACAGCAGAACCAAGTTCTGATAGTCATCAAAAATAACCACAACAACACAAGAGCACATAACAGATTTAAACTTAATATTAACCGCTCCAAACTTGACTGTAAAAAATATGACTTCAGTAACCGAGTTGTCAAAGCGTGGAACTCATTACCGGACTCCATAGTGTCATCCCCAAACCCCCAACAATTTACCCTTAGATTATCTATGGTTGACCTATCCAGATTCCTAAGAGGTCAGTAAGGTGCGAGTACAAGTGCACTAGAGTGCCTTCCGTCCCCAGTCCTATTGCTCTCCTATACCTTTCTTCTATTCCTATATCTCTTCTTCTATTCTTTCATTGATATGTTCTATTACTATATCTTCTTTTCTATTCTTTCTTAGATATATTTTACTGTGAGTATCTCCTCTATAACCTTCATCATGTATTTTTCTATGTGTGTGTGTATATTATGGGATACATCCTTGGGTAAGGATGATATAATTTTCCATGAGTGCATCAGGAGAATTAGCTTATGTCAGAGATCTGAAATAGCTCAGTTATCATTTGATTTAGATGACTTGGCTTCGCAGAAAATGAGTCATCAGTATGTGTCTCTTGAATGAATAGTTATCTTGTAATTTGTGGTCCATGTCCCATTCTATTAAATTAATCGTATAGCCGAAATTCTGGATCCAGGCAATCATACACCCTTTAACTTGCTCTTCGAAATTGTCATACATTAGTAAATATTTATATAATTTAGAAATCATTTTTGATGTTGGGTCGAAAAAGATTGAATCTATTGCATTATTTTTTTGAAATCCAAATTTTTGTGTGTCTTCATTATATTTTGAATTGATTTGTAAATACGTTAGCCAATCTAAATTTATCCCTATGTTTTGTAATTGATGTTTTGATAAAAGAATGTTGTTATTATCTAGTAGATGTTGGTATGTTAGTAATTTGGCAGGGGAGAAAAGATTAGGGTAGATAATTAGTTCATTCGGTGATAACCATTTCAGTACTGAATTGTAGTGATTTCTCTTTATAAGGTGCCAAATTGTTATTAGGGTTTTTCATAGGTAGTGGTGTTTAAAGTATTTAGGTATTTTATTGGAGTCCATCATTAATAATGAATGCCATCTGGATTGAAGGTCAAAGCCTTCAATGGTTAGCAATCTTCTGTTTTTAAGAGTCACCCAGTCTCTTAACATACTTAAGATCTCTGCTTGATAGTATAAATAAAAATTTGGAAGTCCAAGGCCACCTCTAATTCTATGAATTCTAATTCATATGGCCCTTTCAACTCTTTTTCATATGAAAATCATCTCCCAGAAAATCAGGTAAGTCCATTCCATGGACATATCTAATGGTTCTGCACCATGCCTGTTCTCAAATTGAGAATGGATCTGAGAGACTTTATCCATCAGGTGTAATGGTCCTGTGAATGATCATACAAATCCTCCTTCCCTCACAAAGATCTCTTGATGAGGGTGGGGTTCATTCTCTGACCTTATGGATTTGGTTTATGAATATTTCATTACCATGCTTGGTAACATCTGCAGCATAGTTGAGAGGATGTCTGGATTTTTCTGCTTATAATTGCTTTGTGTGTTCAGTAGGTCTTTTGATGGATCAGATGTGGATGTGTCAAGAGAGGGTCTTGTGATGGGTCTTAAAAATAAATGCTGGTTGGGTGGGTTTTAAAAAACGCCCACCCAACCAGCATTTATTTATTTATTTATTCATTTATTCATTTATTTATTCATTTATTCATTTATTTATTCATTTATTCATTCATTCATTCATTTATTCATTCATTCATTCATTCATTCATTCATTTATTTGTATGCCGCCCCTCCCAGTAATGAACGCCTGACATAACCTCCCCATTACAAAACATATTACAAGGTCATCACTTGACACACTAACATCTGACCCATCTGACCATTAAAGTTTACTGTTTTTCATGCATCTAAGGTTTATATTGCCTTTAATTCTTTGCAGTTATAGACATATCAACTGAAAGAATCAGACTTTTATCTTCTTTCTCATTGTGGTCATGCAATGTCCTCCTTGATAAAAATGGGTGATTTACTAATGATCACAGTTGCAACTGAAAGGGTAAATCAGTGTAGTAATTTTATGACTTGACGACAAAATTGCTGGCTCCAATTATGGATGGTAAGAAAGTATTATCCCAGACATCCAAACAAAATCATCTACATTCAGAACTTACTTGGTTGAATGTACTGGGCCAAGTGATGGTTTCCTCATGAATGCTGAATATTTGATCTTCAGTAGCCCAGGGATCCAGCTTCCCAACTTTCACTCGATGCAATGACTGATTGGGAAATGTGACCCAGTTCTCAATATCCAGTCCTGTAACCAGTTTTCCTTCTTCATCAAAGGAAATTTCATCCCCAGCACTGTTGTTAAATACAATTCTTTTCAAAAAGAAATGAAGCTGTATATAGAAACAATTGTACATATTTGTGACAGATCAAAACAACGAGGGGGATTATGTGTAATGTTCTGGTGGTCCACCAGATATATTTGCTTACATGGCATTATTGATAAAAAATATATTTTACTGTAGTCTACCATAGAGCTGGTATTCAGCAGGTTATGACCACTTCTGAAAATTTTGAGTGGTTAAGATAATTGATAAATGCCACCTCTGACTGGCCCACCCTTATCTATTCTCTGCCTCCTGAGTCCAAGCTGATCAGGATGAAACCTCCATTCCTACCCCACTCCAGGGGAAGGATATTGTAAAATCTCCAATTATTTTGCAGTAATCTTCCCCTGGAGTGAGGTGAGAATGGAGATTTTATATTAGCATTCCCTTGCCACGCCCATGGAGCCACAGCCACCAAGCCACACCATGCCCACAAAGCCATGCCCACGGACCTGGTAGCAAAAAAACCTTTGAATCTCATCACTGGAGTACAACTATTTAATAATAAAAGAAATCTAACACCCATATCCCATCTTACTGCAGTAAATCTAGGAGAATTTAATTCTTAGAAGTATACCTAATTTGGTAGGCAGATGTTATTTATCATATAAAAATGGTAAAGTTTGTACTATTATTTTGTAAGCACTAAGTAGAAATTCTGCCCAGCTATATACAAATGAGAGATGATTCAGATACAAAATTCTAGATCTACAAATAATATATTAGACACAATTATGGCAGTTATAATTGTAATTTGCTGCATTCCATATTTGGATGTCTGGGAAAAAAAATCTAACCAGTCACTTGGTGGCAACAGAGATACACGGAAAAGGCTTTTTGCTGCTATCTAGTGGTTGACTGAATTTTTATAACCCTAAAAGAAAAAGAGCACCAAGTATTTTAGTGATATGTCAGAATTATGAATGAGGTTGAATCATTGGAACTGACTGTTTGAAATTACTTCCCTTTTCTTGCATTTAAGCAGGTGTTGATACTTTTTCTTCAGCAAATACTTAAAATTGGTAAGTGGTGGCAAAAGGTGTTTCTGATGTTAACAAATGTCTAGTGCAAGCCTGTCAAATGCATGGTTTACCTGAAGGGCAAAAATGTCATGATACATCATGTGATGATGCCATGAGAATGCGAGTTTGACACCACTGATCTAGTGACACAATAGAACTGTGCAATAGTTGCCTGAAACTACATTATTATTATTATGGGATACATCCTTGGGTAAGGATGATATAATTTTCCATGAGTGCATCAGGAGAATTAGCTTATGTCAGAGATCTGAAATAGCTCAGTTATCATTTGATTTAGATGACTTGGCTTCGCAGAAAATGAGTCATCAGTATGTGTCTCTTGAATGAACCATTTTATTGGATTGAGGGTGATTGATGTCATATTACTAGAATCTTTACAAAAGGAAGGTCTCTGAAGATTATTACATAGTTAGTAGCCAGGCACACTTTTGCAATTATTGATTTCTGATTTTTGACAATAGATAAGTAGGGATTATTTGGCCTCAGGGCTGGAAGGAGATATTTGTGCCATGCCTAGAGGATTATGGTCATTAGGATTATGGTCATTAGGATTCAGACCCCCATTAAGAATTTAAGAACTTAAGTTACCAATTCATTCCCACCTGCTTCTAATCTGGGATTTCTGCCTCATTGGGAGCATTAAAGCTTTTATTATCAAAAGGGCATAGTAGTTAGATTGGGTTAACATAATACAGCTTGAATGAGGAGAGGGACATAGATATGACTTATAGAATATTTATTTATTTATTTTAATTATTTTGTCAAGTGCGTATTGGTGGTATGCAAAGATATAATAATATTTATATACATGATACTAGTAAAAGAGAATCATTAGGACAGGGGACAGAAGGCACTCTGGTGCACTTATGCACGTCCCTTACTGACTTTTTAGGAATTGGGAGAGGTCAACAGTGGATAGTCTAAGGGTAAAGTTTTGGGGGTTAGGTCATGATACAACAGAGTTTGGTAGTGAGTTCCATGAATCAATTACTTGATTATTAAAGTTGTATTTCCTGCAGTTGAGTTTAGAGTGGTATACTTTAAGTTTGTATATGTTGTGTGCTCAAATGCTGTTGTGGTGAAAGCTGACATAGTTGTTGACAGGAAGGACATTGTAGCAGATGATTTTATGGGCTATGCTTAGATCATGTTTAAATGACATAGTTCTAAGCTTTCTAACCCTAGGATTGTAAGTCTAGTTGCATAGGGTATTCTGTTGCGAGTACAGGAATGGAAGGCTCTTCCAATAAAGTATCTCTGGACATTTTGTAGAGTGTTTATGTCCTAAATGCAGTGTGGGTTCCAGACAGATGAGCTGTATTCAAGGATTGGTCTGGCGAAAGTTTTGTATGCTCTAGTTAGTAGTGCGAGATTACTGGACCAGAAGCTATGTAGGGTTAGGTTAACAACTCTTAAAGCCTTTTTGGTGATGTTATTGCAGTGGGCTTTGGCACTTAGGTCATTTGATATCAGTATTCTAAGGTCTTTTACAGAGTGAGGTCTTGTTTATTCAGCTCCTATTTGATGTAGAGATTCCTTTTGCTAATGTGTAGGACAGAAAAAAAAATTGATTGAGATTTGATGTTGCCAGATGTTTGACCATTCAGACACAAATAGTGGAGAACAGAACTCCAGATCACTTTTTTCTCTTCAGTGCTGGTAATATCTCAACTATATATTAATGTAATCCATCAAGTATCAGGTTTTTTTTTAAAAAAATACTACCAATAGATATTTCTCACCAACCTGATTTTAAGGTTAGAAGGGTGACTTTTTGCTGGTTACTTAAGTTTCAAGCAGTTGCCATCCATACCAGGACCTATAAAGGTAATTTTTGCAAGAGTGGTAGCTTTCCATTAATTTATGGCTGGAATTGTAATTGTGTCTCTAAGTGATGGAGAGTAGGGTACCATGGTGTTATTTGCACTGAAAGGATGGAAGTGAAATGGATCAAATATTGGAATAACATTTATTAGGTGAGTGATGGTGAAGAAGCAGACCTGGAAAATTGGTTTCCATGAGAAAATTAAAAGACAATTTTGATATGCTAAGGGTTTCTTCATATCCACTAGCAATATTTTCTTAGCTAACTGTTTTTGACAGAAGCTATTTTAGGGTATATATGAAGAATAAAAATCTAAGGAGAAAATTGCTCAGGAATGGACTTAAAGAAGAAGAGAGGTGGGAAGGACAGGAGCAAAGTACTCTGAGTTTAGCAATTTTCCCAAGAATTAAAAAAAAAACCCTAAATAAAGAACACAAGAAAGTTCCTAACTTTCTATTCACATAATGTCACTTCTAATTTAAAATTCATGTCCCATTTCCCTCATTATTTAACACTTGAGAAAATTACCTGCCATGGCTGTACATCCTGAAGATTAGGTTTCCTATCTCTCAACATTCTCCTATATAGTTGTTGAGCCATCTGCATGGAATGTAAAGCATATGCCACAGCATAAACTGCATTATATATACTGTAACTGGGACTGGTCATCCTCATTTCAAAAAAAGATCCAGGAAGGCTCTCCAATTTCTCCTTCCCAGTGCAGATACCCTCAGTTTCCTGATTCACAAATGGGTCTGGATACACACAGCCAAATGCATGTTCCCATACATCTTTAATGAAACCATCTTGATGAGAGAGTAAAAAATGGTTTCTTCTCTGAAGAAAATGTTGGAATCCTTCAACCTCATTTGAGTAAGCTGCAAAGGTCAGTGTACCATGGAGAACTTGTATGTCCCAGCTTTTCTGATAAAAGTATGATGCAATACCAATTTGGGAAGCCATAATCCATACTGTACCCTTTGGCTTTATAGAAACAATTTCCATTTCAGGTAGATATAACAACCATCTTAAATGTACAACATATTTATCACTGATGATCACAACATTAGCTTTGCTGCTAGTAAAAAGATGAAATGTCTTCACAAACCATTTCAGGCCAGCTTCCAAATTACTGATATAAATTGTCCCGAGCTTCTCTAAGAAGGCAATACAGATCCCATGGAGAGAAAACCATGAAAATATCAATTGTTCAAATTTTCCTCCAACTTCTCCTTTCACAAGAATCCCAACCCAGGTCCACCTGAAATGGACAAGTAGATGAAGAATTCCCCTAAAAATTAAGTCTTCACCTGGAACCATGTGATAATAGAAGGGGATATCAGTTTTACCATTTATACTTGGAGGGGGGCCATATAGGAACTGTAGGAACAAAAAATAGACAGAAAACTTGTTAACAAAACTGATGTGCATCTTCTGCAATTGTTCAAGATATGTTTCAGGATATGCTTTCACACTATTTATGTGTATGAAATATTTTGAGAGTAAGTTTGCAGTAAATGATTGTTGAGTTCCCTGTCATCTGCCCAACTGAATGATTCTCTCTATCCTTTTTCTATTGAACTTGCAGATTATTTCTAATCCTTTAACAATAAAAATAATACCCAGGTTCAAGTCAATGTCAGGAAATGGTAATTATGGATAGATGAAGTTTAGTCTTAGCTAAAGGATCCTACTGTGTAACTTTGGGCACTTCATGCTCTTTCACACTTGTAGTTAGAGAGAAATATGGGAAAAACACTATGTGTAACTCCATGAACATCTGAATGCAACATGAATAAACACAATCCAGAAACCTTAAATCTTTTTTTTTATTCATCACAATAGCAAATTCCCTGAGAGGGAAACCAAAGCTCCTATGCAGCAGGGAATGTTTAATTATTATTAATTTTTGAAATTGACCTTTCATATCAAATTCTGAAATTAAATTAACTTTGCTTTCTGCTTTGATAAATAAATTTTCTTAAATATACTTCATAGTTAAATGTCTACTAAAATAAATATATCTGAATGTCTTGCAATCAATCCATCTGAAAATATTAAGCAATGTATGGATAACTTATTATTAATGATTCTTACCTGGGGAACCTTGTAAATGCCTAAAATGTCTTGAATGGTAAAAGAATATTCAGGTTCTAGAGTTCCAACAACAGATATGAGTTTATTCAGGTTGCCACGTTTATAGTTGGGAATTAATTGTTTCTGACTGGAGAAAAGTTCCATTGTGGCATGATATGAGTACTCTCCACCATAACTATCATATATTCTGAAGCCCAAGGTGCTATTAGGTAAGAGCTGGAGGTCTTTATTGATCTTCTTCACAGCAAATATCAAGCTCAAAATATGCTGATAAAACTTGATCAGAACTCTGCAATGGCAATTTGATGCTGTATCAAATAAAGTCAGGTGTCTTAAAAGGGCAGTTAAATTGAATTCCATAAGAATAATGTTAACTGATTAATTAGTTACTATTCATTATATGATACTGAGCAAAAAGAAACATTGTTGATGTTGCTTTTGGTTTCTGTTACCTTTTCTTAGGAGAGTATATAGGTCCTGTTCCAGAATCTACAAAAATTATTATTCTTTTAGCAGCAACACATTATTAGGTAAAAAATAGGTTGTAGTTCATTATATATATATATATATATATATATATATATATATATATATATATATATATATATATGTATGTATGTAGATTGTTCTGAGTTTGGGTTTTACCCCGTGTAATATTTTGAGTGTGTGTGTGTGTGTGTGTGTGTGTGTGTGTGTGTGTGTGTGTATGGGTAGAAATAAACAAATATATATATATACAGAACCAGTCTGAAGAGGATGAGTGGGACCTCATTGAAACATCACCAGGAATCTCTGAAACTTATATGGGAAGAAACCCGAATATGCCAAGACCTTCATACACACACACACACACACACACACACACACACGTACACATAAATACATACATACATGCATATACATATACATATACATATACATATACATATACATATACATATACATATACATATACACATACACACACACTAAATAATTTAATAAGCACTTTAAAATGAAAACATATATGAGTTGAAAAGTATTACTTCATTTATTTTTAAAAATGTATATGCAACATTGGGATTAACTATAACTCATAGAATAGGCATATAAAATAATTTCAAGTATATTGGTATAATAATAAAAAGAAAATAATAGTATAGTAGTAATAATAACAAAAGGAAGATTAACTTGGAACAACTTACATTCTGAAGCAATGCTTCTAACACCATCAAACATCTGTCTATCACAGTCCTTGGGAATGATTTAATAGGTGTACAAAAATGCAAAATCCAGTCTGAGCAACTGATTGACTATACAACAACAACAACAACAACAACAACAACAATAATGATAATAATGTCTTACAATGGTTCACCCACAGTAGAATGCTTTGGAACCTCCTCATAGTGTTCTACAACTCTATTTATGAAGATGAATGAAGTAATACCACCAATGATGAGGTCACCTGCCTGAAAATATTTGTGAACAATTGGGATAGTGGTTTGGATTCTGCATGTTATAGTTTGAGGTTTGCAAGACATATGTCTCAATAATAGGAAAAGAATCAATATCACCATGGCCTAGTTTACAAGCTTTCTATCATTTCATGTACTGCTTAAGAACTTCCAAGAATAAACAAAAAATAATTTGTCTATTCCTCACATAATTTCCATTAGGTTCTGAATTTATAATAAAAATCATTCTGTCACATCATTCCAATAATGATCTTACCTGTCCCCAAACTCTAAATACATGTTTTTCAAAACATATGAAATAATTAAACTGTTTATCTTTGAAGACTTTTTGAAAGAATAAGGTCAATAATAATCTTTTTGATAATTATAAGGGGAGAAGATGAAGAAAAGTACAGCCTTGAAATTGCCATTATGCTATAGAATTAAGCATTTATTTATTTATTAGATTTGTATGCCGCCCCTCTCCGTAGACTATGCTTCTATGCATATGCTTCTCTATTCTGAACATAGTATTAGCAATTCCATCAATTAATCAAAACTACAGGATTCAGACATGACAACAGTCCTAAAATATTGCACAATATGTGAGATGAAAAGTGAGGGACATAAATTACCATAAATAAATGTGTGATCAATTTTAAAGCCAGGCCCAACCTGTATCTTTTGCATTCATTAAAAACTACTTTTATATCTTGGTTTTTATTTTTTATTTTGAAAAATAATCTTTATTAAATATAAATTTTTAAAAAGGATGGAAAAAAAAACATTAATCAAAACAAAATAGAAAAACGCTAACAGTTCAAATAAGGTAATAAAGAAAGGAGTACAATTTCTATAACGGTGCATAGTAAATACATAATAAAAGTACATTTAGTTTAGTTTAGTCATTTAAAGCTTTCTCATTACATATGTAGGGTTGATTCTTAATAGATTAATCAATTATATCAATTTCATCTCTGAATGAATCTTATATAGTCAGTCATCGTACTTTCCTATTTTTTAATTCAGTTTTGGTTAAGTTTTGGTTCAGGCGAAGAAAGGAAAGGGAAAGGAGAAGGAGGGATGGAAAACAGAAAAAAAGAGAAAGGTGAATGGGAAAGAAGTATAAGAAAGAAAGGAAAAGAAGAAAAGAATGAAACAATATAGTAAGAGAGAAAAAAGAGAAAGTAAAATAGAAGAAAGATAGGAGGGAGCCAGCGAAAGGCTGGTACATCGTTTTCATACTACATTGAGTCCGCATTTATCGTTAGTACATTATCCCTTTCTTAGAGTAGTTGATGGATTCTATTGGTTGGTTTAGGGTTATGAGTGTAAGTTCTTCCAGTGGCTTGTATCTTATACCTTATATTGATTGAAGTGTTTTTTAAAAGATTTATCATTCGTTAATGCATTATTTTGTTGGGTTATTTTCTTTTTGGATTATTTGAGCAATTTTTTTTCCTTAGCCATTCATACCATTTGCCCCAGCCTTGGTAAAAGACCATGTCATCTCGATTTTGTAGTTCCATGGTCAGTTTAGACATCTCTGCGTAGTCCAGAAATGTCTAAACTAAACTCCAGATTTTAATTAGGAGGTTTAAAATAGTGGGTGTTTATTCCTGTTTCCAATATTGGGTGTAGAGAATTCTCGCTGCGGCAAGGATTTGAATTATAATATAGTAATCATCTTTGTTAATCTTTTGTCTTATTATTCCTAGGAGGAAAAGTTCTGGTTTTAGGGATATATTTATAGAAGTAATTTGATCTATTATTTTTTTTACTTTTAACCAATAGGCTTTTGCAGTTTCACAGGTCCACTACATATGGTAATATTTGTTAATTTTTTCATTGCACTTTCAGCATTTTGGAGACATATTTGGATAGATTTTAGCAAGTCTTGCTGGAGGGAGGTGCCATCTATAAAACATTTTATATTGGTTTTCTTTCTGGGTGGTGGCGATTGTACATTTATAATATTTTGTCCATATTCTTTCCCATTCGTTAAGGTAGATGTTATAAATTTTGGCCCCAGGCAATCATCGTTGTTTTAACTGTTTCTTCTATCGTATATTGTTGTAAGAAGATATTACAGTGTTCCCTCGATTTCCGCGGGGGATGCGTTCCGAGACCGCCCGCGAAAGTCAAATTTCCGCGAAGTAGAGATGCGGAAGTAAATACACCATTTTTGGCTATGGACAGTATCACAAGCCTTCCCTTAACACTTTAAACCCCTAAATTACCATTTCCCATTCCATTAACAACCATTTACTCACCATTATTACTGGTACTCACCATGGAATAAGACACTTAGTGATCCTGATATTTATAAACATAATTATTTATTAACAATAATTATTTTTTTTGTTATTTATTTGCAAAAATTATTAGTTTGGCGATGACATATGACGTCATTGGGTGGGAAAAACCGTGGTATAGGAAAAAAACCGTGAAGTATTTTTTAATTAATATTTTTTGAAAAACCGTGGTATAGGCTATTCGCGAAGTTTGAACCCACGAAAATCGAGGGAGCACTGTATATAAATTAGATATTATTTTCTTTTTTGGGCCAAATAGGATCTTATCTATTGGAATATTTTTGGGGAATCCAAAGGTTTTTTTGTGTTTAGTATAAATATTATGTAATTGTATATATTGATACCAGTCTAAGTTGAGGTCAATCTCTGCAAGTGTTTTTTTAGGTATTAAAAGGTCATTTGAGTCAAGTACTTGTGTCGTGGTTTGTGAGTGATTAAAGTCTGTTAGGACCTTAACTCCATGGAGTCGATGGATAAAAGCCTTAGTCATTTGTTCAAAACAAGATATATTTATTGTAAAAAACAGAAATAAAACATGTCTCAAGGGACAACTCAAATATACGTCTTTACATAATGGAGGATAGGAAGAGAAGAGAATGAGGAATGAAGAAAAAGGAAGTGAGCTGGCAGTGTTAAATCAGAGGCTGGAGGCTGAGGAAGAGGGTAACAGCTCTTTATTCAATAATCAGGAACATTAAAAGTGACCAGCTCGCAGGCAGGTAGTGACTTAAAGACAAGCAGTCAAACCCGCACTTTTTATACTTTGTTACCAGCGCTGGGGATTGGTGACAATGTTTCAAGGCTTCGCGCCGGGGTTTCCTATTGGTTGCACCCGGAGATTCCTTATTGGTTGCGCCTTGGCTTCCAAATTGGTTGCGCTTGCGGGCTTCTCATTGGTCGCGCCTGCTCCAATCAGTGATCACATTTATTTTAACAACTTGCAAACATAACACCCCTCCCCCCATAGGTCAACATGACTGTCAGTCATTTAGGTAGGTTACGTAATCCTGTAACCTGATTGGTGGTTTGGTTGCTCGCCCAGACCTGCGCAGTCCAGTTTGCTGGGAGTTGTCCTCCTGGAAGGCTGGCTCCTGTGCAGCTCCGTCCGGGTAAAGGTTGCCTTGGCCTATGGACGTCGATGCAGCCTCACCAATGCCAGCCGCCAGGGTTCCAGTACAGCCATCGCTGGATCCCTGAAGATGTTGTGGTGAGTAGAACGGTTGTTCCTGCTGGTTTCTTGTAGTGTAATCTGTGGGGAGAATGTCACTGTTATTTTGGGGTAACTCTCTGGGATGTCGCTTTCTGATTTGGTCGACGTGTCTTCGCCAAATCCTGCCATTGTAGAGGAGGATTGTATATGATTTGGGACCGGTTCTATGTTCTATGGTCCCTTCCCTCCAGTGGAAGTTGGAGTCAAAGTCTTTGGCATACACTGGGTCACCCGTTTTAAAAGTCCTTTCGGGCTCCCCCATTGGTTTGTCTTTTTCTTTGGTGTATTCCGGGTGAAGTCTGTCCAGCTGGGAACGGAGTTTTCTTCCTATAAGAAACTCTGCTGGACTTTTCTTGGTGCTGGCCGAAGGGGTAATGTGTTGGGCCATCAGGAACTTGTCCAGCTGCTGCTGCCAATCTCCAGGTGTCGATCGGTGAAGGGCTTCTTTAGTGGACCTCACCATGCGTTCAGCCCGGCTGTTAGTAGCCACGAATTGGGGTGATGTTAATGCGTGGCGGATCCCCCGTTCGGCTAGGAAGACTTCCATTTGTCTGGAAGTCAGTTGTGGGCCATTGTCGGAGACCAGGACGTCTGACAGTCCATGCGTTGCGAAGATTTTCTGAAGTGCCTTTATTGTAGCTGCCATTGTAGTTGAGGTCATTAAAATAACCTCCAGCCATTTTGAGTACGCGTCCACTATGATTAGGAATGATTGCCCCGCTAATGGGCCTGCAAAGTCTATATGGATGCGAGACCATGGTCCTTTTGGCGTTTCCCACTCCGTAGGCTTGGTCTTGGGCAGGTCTGGGCAAGTTTGTTGGCATGGATTACAAGTTGCTACCCATGTTTCTATTTCCTAATCCAACCCTAGCCATCATAGATGGCTCCTAGCCAGGCTTTTCATTCTTACCATGCCTGGGTGACCCTGATGTAGCAATTTTAATGCTTTCTTTTGTAATTGTTTCGGGACTATTACCCGGTCACCCCACAATATGCAATCCCTTAACACACTTTATTCCATTTGTCTATTTTTGAATGCCTGACAAGATTCTTTTGGTATTTCTTCCAGCCACCCCTTTAAAACCCATTGTTTGACTCGGGACAACACGGGGTCTATATTTGTTTCTCTGGCTATTTCGTCTGCGGTTATTATTGGGTTTTCCTGCATTTCAATCAGTAATACATCTGAGGCTGGGGCTGGGTTCTTTACCAAGTCTTCCTGGGGGCATCTGCTCAGGGCATCCGCATGGCCAATTTCCTTCCCTCCCCTGTGCTAAGCCGCTAAGAAAATTGTCCAATGGGTCATCCTTGGGGAGAGAAATGTGGGGGTCTGTCTATCTCCCGCTAAAATTCCCAATAGGGGTTTATGGTCCATGATTAAGGTAAATGAGCGGCCGAACAAATATCCATGGAATTTTTTAACACCTGCAACCAATGCTAGCGCTTCTTTGTCTAATTGGGAATAGTTCCTTTCTGCCAGAGCCAGGGTTTTTGAATAGAATGCAATGGGAGCATCGGCGCAGTCTGGAAATGTATGACTAAGGACGGCTCCTATCCTGAAGGGGGAAGCATCGCATGTTAAGGTTACAGGCATAGTAATATTATACTGTACAAGAACACTGTCAGATGATAATAATTTTTTAATGGCTTGAAAGGCGTTTGTGTTTGGTGGGTCCCCATGTCCAGACTGTGCCTTGTTTAAGTAGACGATGGAGAGGCTCCACTACCATGGCTTTCTGTTTGAGAAATATGGAATAGAAGTTTAGTAAGCCCAGGAATGATTGTAGTTCAGCCTTGTTTGTCAGGACAGGGGCATTTTTATTGCTAGGACTTTTTCTTCTGTTGGATGGATGCCTTTCTTGTCTATAGAGAACCCTAAAAATTCAACACTGGGGACTGCCCACGAGCATTTCTCTGGTTTTATGTGGAGACCCGTTTCCTGGAATTTTGTTAAAGCCTAATGGAGCGCCTATTAAACAAAATCCCTGGGGTGGTGCCATATTTCGACGACGTACTTATTTCTGCAACATCAGCCTCCCAATTATGGGAAAGAATCCGACAAGTGTTAACAAAATTCCAAGAAACGGGTCTCCGCATAAAACCAGATAAATGCTCGTGGGCAGTCTAATGTTAGCTGTGGTTCGAGGAGGATGCCCAAGTTGCGGACCCTCTCTGAGGGGGTCAATAGTTCCCCACCACCAGGGTAATGGACGGATAGATGGAATTGTCCTTGGGAGGCAAAACCCACAGCCACTCTGTCTTGTCAGGGTTGAGTTTGAGTCTGTTGACACCCATCCAGACCCTAACAGCCTCCAGGCACCGGCATATCATTCCACTGCTTCGCTGACTGGACATGGGGTGGAGATGTAAAGTGGGATATTATCAGCATACTGATGATACCTCACCCCATGCCCTTGGATGATCTCACCCAGTACTTACTTATTTACTTACTTATTAGATTTCTATGCTACCCTTCTCCGCAGACTCAGGACAGCTCACAAGAAAATAAATACGACAATACAATATATAAAAATCTAAATTTAAAATTAGATCTAAAACCCCAATACATTAAAAACAATAATCCACGTTCATCCCATATACATTCCAGCCAATGGTCAGAGCTAGGTGTAACACTCAATAGCCTCAAAACTGCTGGCAAATGTGAGTTTTTAAAGCCTTGCGGAAGTCCAAGAGGGAGGGGTGGTATGAATACCTGGAGGGAGTTGATTCCAGAGGACCTGGACTGCCACAGAGAAGGCTCTTTGCCTAGTCCCCATCAAGTGTCATTGCCTAGTTGACGGAATCTGGAGAAGGCCAACTCTTTGGGACCTAATAGATCACTGGGATACATGAGAAAGAAAGTGGTCCCATACATAATCTGGTCCTAAGCCATGTAGGGCTTTATAGGTCATAACCAACACTTTGAATTGTGTTCAGATACCAATAGGCAGCCAATGCAGCTCATCGAGTGATGGCTAAACATGGGCATTTCTTGGAAGGCCCATGATAGCTCACATGGCTGCATTTTGTACTACCCGCAGCCTCCAAATGTTCTTCAAAGGTAGCGCCATGTAGGGAGCCTGGCAGTAATTGAACCTCGAGGTGATGAAAGTATGAGTGAGAAGAGACTCCCTTTCCAAATAGGGCAGTAACTGGTGCACCAGGCAAACCTGTGCAAACGTCCCCTCATCACAGCTGAAAGATTGTGTTCTAGCTCAGCTGTGGATCGAGGAGGATACCCAAGTTGTGGGCCCCCTCTGAGGAGGGCAAGAGCTGCTCCCCAGGATAATTGATGGACAGGTGGAATTGTCGTTGGGAGGCAAAGCCCACAGCCCATCTGTCATGTCAGGATTGAGCTTGAGCCTGTTAACACCCATCCAGACCTTCACAGTTTCTAGACCCTGGGACATCACTTCCACTGCTTCACGGAGTGGATATGAGGTGAAGATATATAGCTGGGTGTCATCTGCGTACTGATGGTAACTCACTCAGTGTCATTGGATGATCTCACCCAATGATTTTAATGTAGCTATTAAAAAGCAGGGGAGAGAGGACTGACCCCTGAGGAACCCCACAAGGGAGGGACCTAGGAGCTGACCGCTGACACACACCCCCCGCCAACACCGATTATCTTCTATTGCACATATCTGCCCATGTGTGTTAAGTCCTGTTACAACTATTCTTTCTTGATATTTAGAGGCAATTGGGATCCAGATAGGGAAAAACAGATTAAAACTGAATCCAACCCATTTCCTTGGGTGACAAAAGCACATGTGCATGTGCTATCACACATGCGCAAGTGCCTGCACCCATAATTCAATGCCTGGGGATGGCGAAAATGGCCTCTGCTGCCACCCCAACCTGAGACTTTCTGGAGGTCTGAAACAACCCATTTTCCAATCTCTGAGGGGCCCTTTGCCCTTCCTAGGCTCCAGAGGCTTTCCCTGGAGCCTGGGGAAGGCAGAAATGTTTTCCTCCACCACTTCTGGGAGACTCTCTGGAAGCCAAAAATGCCCTCCCAGAGCATCAGGGTGAGCCAAAAATCAGCTGACTGGCATGCACATGCACATGCACATTAGAGCTGAGCTAGGGTAACAGATCATGTGCCAGCAGATATGGCTCCATATGCCACCTGTGGCACCCATGCCATCATTGACCTAGACAGACATGGTGTATAATGAGGGCATACTCCTTGATTTGTGACTGCTTGAGAAACAAGTGACAGTTGTTCCCTGTACAGTGTGAATTTTATACTAGTTATGTCCTTTCCTGTCTTAGAAAGTTCAAGCCTTTCAATGGCAGCCTCATCATTTGGGATACCCTTCCATAAGATTGTTTGTTTGTTTGTTTGTTTGTTTGCCTGTCTGTTTGTTTGTTTGTTTGCCTGTCTGTTTGTTTGTTTGTTTGTTTGTTTGTTTGTTTGTTTGAGTTGGAAGGGACCTTACAGGTCTTCTAGTCCAACTTCCTGCTAGTGGAGGAGACCCTACATCATCCCAGACAAATAGCAGTCCAATCTTTTCTTGAAAGTCTCTAGTGTTGGAGCATTCACCACCTCTGCAGGCAAGCTGTTTCACTGGTTGATTGCTCTCACAGTTAAAAAATTATTCCTTATTTCCAGGTTGAATCTCTTCTTGGTCAACTTCCATCCATTGCTCCCTGTCTGGTCCTCTGGTGCTTTGGAAAATAACCCACTCCTCTCTGTGGCAGCCCCTCAAGTATTTGAAGACTGCTATCATGTCTCTCCTGGACCTCCTCTTTGCTAGACTATCCATGATTAGTTCCTCTAACCTTTCCTCATTATTTTAGTTTCTGGTATCTTTATCATTCTGCTTACTCTCTTCTGCACTTTCTCTAGAGTTTCAATGTATCTTTTGTAGTGTAGTGACTAAAATTGGATGCAGTACTCTCAGTATGATCTAACTAGGGCAATATAGAGTGGCATTAGTACCTCCCTTGCCTTGGAGTGTATCCCTCTGTTTATGCAGTTCTGGATTTTAAAGCTTCTGCTGCACATTACTGGCTCATGTTTAGGTGGTTGTCCACCAAGACTCCAAGATCTCTCATACATTCACTGCTGTTGAATGTGTTTTCACCCAGTTTGTATGTATGTTTTGGGTTTTTCTTACCTAGGTATGGGATTCCACTTTTCTCTGTGTTGAACTTCATTTTATTTGCTTGGGACCATTGCACTAGTCTGTCTAGATCTCTCTGTATCTTGAGCCTATTCTCTAGGGTGTTGGCCACTCCTCACAGCTTACTGTCGTTTGGAAATTTAATTAGTTTTCCATCTACTCCCTCATCTAAGTCATTAATGAATATGTTAAAGAGTACTGGGGTTAGGATTGATCCTTGTGGTACCCCGCTGCTTACTTCTTTCCATGTGGACATGGATCCATTTAGGACTACTCATTGGGTGTGGTTGCTTAGCCAGTTGTCAATCCACCTGTTGATGTTGCTGTCTATCCCACTTTTCTTTAGTTTGTGGAATAATAGATTGTAGTTGACCTTATTGAATGCTTTACTGAAGTCCAGGTATACTATGTCCACTGCATTGCACTGGTCAATTGGGTCACAGTATTGAAGAATGAAATGAGATTGGCTTGGCATGATTTGTTCCTGACACACCCATGTTGGCTGTTGGTTATTATGTTATTTGTCTCTAGGTTGTGGCAGATCTGTTCCTTGATTATTATTTTTTTAGTATTTTCCCGGGTATTGATGTTAGGCTGATTGATCTGTAGTTTCCTGGGTCAGAGTTTTGGGTGGGGGTTGCTGTTTTTTATAGATGTGGGCCCTGTTGGCATATTTCCAATTGTCTGGTAGTTCTCCTGTGAGCCATGATCTTTGGAAGATGTGGTAAAGTGCTTTGGCAATGACCTCTGATAGTCATTGGGACTATTTATTTATTTATTTATTCATTCATTCATTCATTCATTCATTCATTCATTCATTCATTGCATTTATATGTTGCTCACTTCAAATGGGCTCTGAGCGGCTAACAATAGTTATAAATACAATACAAGTAAAAACAATAAAAACATCGGTAAAATCACATGTATCATAAAACCATACTTGCTAACAATCTTAATTCCAGGCCTGCCAGAAAAGCTAGGTTTAACAGCTTTCTGAATCTATGGGATGTAATCAGCCAGGGGCCCCAGGCAGGATGTCTGGAATGTCTGTTCCTCTGGGAAAAATGGAGTGTGTAGGCTCGCTCCAGTTGTGGTTGTTGTCAGGCATGCACACACCGTGCACTCGCAACCAGAGCGATTCCAGTAAAAAATACTGGTTTTTTTGCTTCTGTGCATGCTCCCTATACAATGGCCCCTGCAGGGCAAGGGGTGCAGCAGGTGGGGGAAATGGCGGGGGTGTGTGAATGGCTGTTATTTACCATTTTCTGGGCTTTTTTTGCTTCTGTGCATGCGCGGAAGCAAAAACATCCCTGAAAATCATGCACGCACATCATCGCATGTGATTTGGCTTCTGCGTTGGGGGCATGCATGCGCCCGGAGCACACACCTTCCGTGCTCATGGCCCATTCCAGTAGTGGTGAAAATGGTAGCCCACTGCTGGATATAGTCCATCTTCTCCTGGCAATTTGTACTCATTGAGTTCCAACAGGTGGTCTCTTACTGTGTTTTGTTGATGTGGAGTTGAGTTCCAACTCTATTTCCTGCAGCTGTATTAACAGGTTTGTTGGTTTATAGTTTCTTTGTGAGTGAAGACAGATGTGAAGAATGTGTTGAGTAGTTCTCTTTGTCTCTTTTGTCTGTTATTTCTTTGCCATCATCTCTTTTTAATGGACCGACTATTTCTTTGGTTATTTTTTATTGTTTATGTCTTGGAAAAACTTTTAAAATTGTCTTTGACATTTGCTTCTAGATTTAGCAGCGTCCTTAACTTCATCCTTATACTTTGGGATATCCTTCCATAGGAATTAGTAGTTTCTATACCTGGATCTTCCAGAAAGCTGAATGATGAGACTTTTCCTATAAGCTTTGAGATGGTATGAAACTGGAGCATTGTGAAGTTCTGAAATCAGATCGTTCAGCTTTCTGGATGACCCAGGTTTAGGGACTGCTAATTTAGGGACTGCTGTTTAGGGATTGCTGTTTCTACATGATTATATTTAAACAATGAAACATAAAGTGGTATACTCTGACAATTTAAACTTATTAATAATTTAACTAATAATTTGACTGGCTTTTACTCCTACATCGAAAACTTACCCAAACATTTTTATCTCTTCAAATTCAGTGGTGAATTTACCACAGCTTTGAACAAATACTTGTAAAATAGAGAAATGATTATAGGAAAATTTGGTTTATATTTTATGAACTTTTTCTCTTAATGAGTTGCTCCCTATTGTTTAGTTGTGGTTTACAAATAATTATGTAACATTTGGGGAAATATATACAGACAAGCAAACCTGCACTGGAGGCAAAAATGGAGAAAACCTCCACAGCCACCATGTATTTCCCTTTGGTGCTCAGGTAGGATGGAACAAAGGAGAGCCATACACTACAGAAGATCAGCATGCTAAATGTGAGACATTTGGCCTCGTTGAAACTGCTGGGGAGATTCCTGGAGAAAAATGCTACTGTGAAACTGACAGATGCCAGAAAGCCCATGTAGCCCAAGACACAATAGAACATGGTAGATGAGCCTTCATTGCATTGCAATATGGTTTCCTCTATTTCTGAATGAGTGTCAATGTCAGGAAAAGGGGGATATGTGAACAGCCACACTGTACAAATGCCTACTTGAATCAGAGACCCAGAAAGAACAATGGAGGTGGCCAGTCCTCTTCCCACCCAGTTCCTCATTCTGGACCCTGGCTTAGTGGCCATGAAAGCCAGAACTACAGTGATAGTTTTTGCCAGCACACAAGATACAGCCACTGAGAAGATGATGCCAAAGCTAATTTGTCGGAAGAGACATATTATATTGCATGGTGCGACAACAAACTGCAGTGAGCAAAGAAAGCAGAGGAGGAGGGAGGTGAGAAGAACATAGGTGAGATTCCGGTTGTTAGCTTTGACAATGGGAGTATGGTGATACTTCAAAAATGTTGCCAGCACCACAGACGTGCAGAGAAAAAGGAAAATTGCCAGAATCACTAGACTTATTCCTGTTGGTTCCTCATAGGATAGGAATGATACTCTTTTGGGAAGACATGAATCTTGATCCTTATTTGGATATTGACCTTCTGGGCATTTCATACAATTATCCATGTCTGAAATTTAAATATATATATATTAAATATATATAAATTTTGCCGAGAGGCAAAAAGGAAGCTGTGATGCTCTTTCAATATACAAAGATGATACAACACAAAAAGCATGTAACTCTTCCCTGGTACAGAGCTCAAGGGATTGGATACTGTAGCCTAGATGTTAATTCTCTGCTTTACAAGGCAAAGGCTGCAAGTTCAAGTCCTAATGAGGCTATGGCTAGCTGATGAGGCCAGAACAAGGCCGAAATAGATCTATCCCAGTTTCCCTTAATTTTCAAATTCAGCAAAAACATGTATATATAAATGTAACATATTTTTGCTAATAATGAAAAGGAAGGGAGACTACTATAGATCTATTTCAAGCTTATTAGCCTTCATCAGGTAGCCACATCCTTTTTACTGGGATTCGACAAAAAAAATCACCTATATATATGTGTGTGTGTGTGTTTCTGTCGGATTACCCTGGGATTTGATTCTGTAGCTTGTGCCTTGTAAGGCAGAGAATTAACCTCTAGGCCACAGGATCTGATACCTTCAGCTTTGTACCAGGGAAGGTCTATATGTTTTTTTCTGTCAGATCACACTGGTATATTGAAGGTGTGTCACATTTCCTTTCTGCCTCTAAGCCCAGCCCAGGGCCATTTCAAGGCAGTTAATTTATTCACAGCCAACAAACTATATTCTGTATGTATCAGAATACATACAGAAGGGTTACATGTTTTTTGTGTTGAATCATCCTGGTATCAAATTCCAGTTAGGGTATGGCTAGCTGATGAGGCCAGAACAAGCCCAAAATAGTGCTATCCTACTGTCCCTTAATTTTAGAAATTCAGCAAAAACATGTGATTTGCTTTTCTAAATAGTAAGATTGGCATTAACATTGTTAATCTGATTTTTTATTGTTTATTGTTGGATTTTTAAGGGTTTCTATTTAGTATTTTTAATTGTGTGCATTTAGCTCTATTTCTCTAATTTAAAAGTTGCATTGAATTTTCTGGGGAATGCACATATCAACACTTTTCCATATATTCATTGGCAGAGATGTTATGAGAGAATAATGCATAGATATAGATATGAGAAGTTGACCCCAGCAATGTTCCCTCTATTTTTTTTGTGTGTGGGCGGAAAAGTATAGTGTCTGAGCAGCAGTCCCTTTTGGACTGGGTGGCATAGAAGTATAAATAAATAAATAAATAAATAAATAAATAAATAAATAAATGGGAAAATCCCTTCTTTTTATTAAAAGAAATTAATAATAAAACAAAACCAAAATCTATTACTATTAAAACTAAACATTTCTCTTTTTTCTCCCCTTTTTTCTATCATTTCTCTCTCTCTTCCTTCCTCTCTTCTCTCTCTCTCTCTTGCTTTCTTCCTCTCTCTCTCCCTTCTCTCTCTCTCTTTCTTTCTTTCTTTCTCTCCCTCTTGCTTTCTCTCTCTCTCTCCCTTCCTCTCTTCTCTCTCTCTCTCACTTTTTCTCTCTCTCTCTCTTGCTATCTCTCTTGTTCTCTCTCTCTTCCCCTCTTTCTCTCACTGTCTCTTTCTCACTTTCTCTCTCTCTCTCTCTTCCCTTCTATCTCGCTCTGTCTGTTGCTCTCTTTCTTTCTCTGTCTGTCAGAGAAGCGGCTGTGAGAGCGCTTTCTCGGAGCGCTTCAGAAATGTCTGCCCAGCCACTCCTGCAGCCTCTTTGCTGACAGCCCGGGACGAAAGTGGGATGCAGATGAGGAGGAGGAGAAGCCACAGCCGCCGCCGCTGCAGGAGGAGCCACACCCCAAGACGGCAGGCAGAGGAGGAGAAAACTGGAGAGAGGGGCAGATCGGGGAAGGAAGGATCCCCAATCCGCCCTTCTCTCCGGTTTTCTCCTCTGCCGCCTGCCATCTTGGGGTGTGGCTCCTCCCGCAGCGGTGGAGGCAGTGGTGGCTTCTCCTCATCATCATCTGCGTGCCCAGCGAGGGGGCTGAAAGAGCACTTTCTCGGAGTGCTTCGGGAATGGCCCCCCACAGCCCCTTTGCTGGGAGCACTTTTGTCCTGTACTGCCAGCGAAGAGGCTGCAGGAAAGGCTGGGCAGGCATTCCTGAAGCGCTCCAAGAAAGCGCTCTCACAGCCGCTTCGCTGACAGACAGAGAAAGAGAGAGAGCAACAGACAGAGTGAGATAGAAAGGCCAGCCGCAGGAGAAGAGACTGAGGGTGGGAACGAAGGAGGCGAAAAAGAGGAGGAGGAGGACGGAGGTGGAGGAGGAGGCTGGAGGGAGAGAGGTAGGGAGGAAATAAACATGTTTATTTTTACATGAAAGGACCGCCCTTTGCTTGCAGCACCGCTTCGGCATCCTTTTTTGTAAAAATAACAATTTTTATTTTTACGTGAAGACCTCCCTTTGAAGGAGCTGGAGAATCTCTCCCACAAAGAGATTCCGGGGGTGGATCTTTGACATCCTAAGGATGCCATCCTGCCAGCGCTGCAAGAAAAGGGCTGTCCTTTCATGTAAAAATAAACATGTTTATTTTTACATGAAAGGACCGCCCTTTGCTTGTAGCGCCACTGTGGTGTCCTTTTTTGTAAAAATAACAATGTTTATTTTTATGTGAAGACCTCCCTTTGAAGGAGCTGGGGAATCCCTCCCACAAAGAGATTTTGGGGGTGGAGCTTTGACGTCACTGGCAGGTTGCTAAGGACGCCAAGGTGATCACTTCCTGGATTCTATGGAATCCAGGAAGTGATCACCTTGGCGTCCTTAGCAACCTGCCAGTGATGTCAAAGCTCCGAACGCTGAACATGACCCCGAACTTTGCCCAAAGTTTCAAAAAATTTTGACTTCGGGTTCGGCATACCGAACACCGCAAAATTTGGTGCGGACCCGAATTGTGCGAGTTCGGTTTGCCCATCACTACCAATTATATTATTTGCTTGATTTTTTTTTTGTTAAACAAAAACGTCAATTTTAAATTCTTTATTGTTTATTTGAGGTTTTCCAATTGGAAAAGTGATTCTTCTTTTTGGAAGAGTACAATAATCTAAGAGATGTGAAAATTCAACTGTAACAACTAAAACTCAGCTTCCTGTACAGTCATAACAGAATGTAATTCATGAAGCTTCTCACCTTTCTGGCTGGACATTGTCTCTTTGGGACATTGATGACAATCATAACAGCAAAACGGTTTTCCTTCCTGCTTTCTTTTGAAATATCCAGGCAGGCAGCTCTCAGTACACATTGAAATAGGAATCCCCTGCCCAATAAGTGAAATAAAAAGGGAAATGTTAGCATTCTGTCAAGTACTTGGGGAAAAAATAGAAAATTTGTGGCATTTTAATATTTGGCAAATAATGAAGGCTAATTCCATCTTTGTTTCTTTTTCTTTATCATCACCACCATGATCATCATCAACAAGCAAGCAAGCAAGCAAGCAAGCAAGCAAGCAAGCAAGCAAGCAAGCAAGCAAGCAAGCAAGCAAGCAAGCAAGCAAGCAAACAAACAAACAAACAAACAAAAAACCCACCCTGTTTTGCCTCAGAGGATTTCAAAATAAAATACTGTACTGTGCGTCTATAACAGTGAGCTCATAATAGGGCAACTCTATCAATATCAAAATGCCACTTAAATAGTTGAGCTAGTTCCAAACTAGATTTTGATTTTCTTTCTCTCTTCCTTACTCCCATTCTTTTTCTTTTTCTTTTCCTTCCTCTCTTTTTTCTATCTGTTTCTCTCTCTTCCTCTCTCTCTCCTTCCCTCTCACTCTTTCCCTCTCGGCTTCTGGGCAGGTTTGGAAAACTCTGAGTTGATGATGATTTTTAAGTGAGCTATTGCTCACTGCTCAGCTTAGAGGGAACTATGCTAACAGTGAAGCATGGTGTGGAGAGGTGATTATTTGGGTTTGTTTTGCAATCTGTCAACTGTCCCAATATGTTAACTAGCAAAAGAAAGTCCTGAGACTTTTTTTTAAATTTCCAAGAATATACTTTACTAAGAAGACATATGGATACAGAGGTTATAACATTTCATGAATAAAAAGTAGGGGTGGGAAGCAGGCAGGACTGGGTGGAATGCAGTTCCACCGGTGGAAATGAAGCTGTGTGTCCAGCTCCAGCTGACTATCCCCCCCTCGCCCCGCCTCCTCCTCAGAAAGCGGCAAGGAGACCAGCACAGGCAGGAGTTGCAGGGGGGGCATTTCCTACCCCCTCTTTTCTCAACAGCTGATCGGCACCCATTCGCCTAGCTATCCAGCCTGAGGCAAGGGGAGACCCGGGAAGGAGAGCGCAGGGAACATGAAGCAAATTGTCACTCCAGAGAGCGACACTGGTGAGATTGTAAGTCGAGGACTTAACAGTTCCCTTGAACAATGATGATCGTTCAAGCAACTCCCACCTGAACACATGGCCAGCAAACCACTGCTACCCAATCACATGACCATGAAGACACACCAACAAAATAAGCCACACCAACAATGTGGCAGTAAAAATTTTGGCTGCCCATTACTGATAAAAAGCATAAAAAAACTTTCTCTTTCCCTACCTGGAACACATTTGTCCACCAATCAGTTATACCTGGGGTGCTTTGAGAATGATCTGTCTACCTTGGACATTTTCAGAGTTGATGACCTTTGGGTGGAACTGTCTCACCTGCATTTTAGAGTTTCCCTCCCAAACCACCTGCACATTCCAATCCTTTCCCTTCCCATTACTGTTGTCTCGTTGTGAGCAGGCTGTGTAGTGAGACAACTATGACACAGCCATTAGTCCTAGGCATCTTGTAAGTCATTGAATCAATCACAAACTTCTGTATATCAAAGTATTCTAGGGTAAAAACTGTGGCCATCTGTCTAACTGATGAAGTTTGACCAATATTGGGCCATGAAAAAGGACACTGATCCCAAGCACACTAACAAATCTATAATAGAATGGGTGAAAAAGAAAAGAATCAAGATGTTGCAATGCTCAGTCAAAGTCTAGACTTTGATTGGATTGAAATGGTGTGGTGGGACCTCAAGAGAGCTGTGCATAAAGAAATGCCCCAAAATCTCATTGAACAGAAGCAATGTTGTAAAGAAAAATTGAGACAAAATTCTTCCTCAATAATGAGAAAGACAGATAAAATTATACAGAAAACAATTACTTCAAGTTATTGCTTCCAAAGGTGGTGCCACAAGTTATGGACATGGGGTTGATACTTACTGCATAGTTAGAAGCAAAAAATTGTCAAAATCTCACAGATGCATCTCCTTGCAAGATTTTTCTTCCTGCGTATGCGCAGAGGCAAAATCTCACTGGGATGCCTACACACACATATGCCAGCAAGCTGAACCTGCGCGCGCATCTCCCATTTTACTATTGGTGCACAGTGTGGCCCATACTTATTTCTATACTACCTTATTTCTACTGCATGATATGCACTTTTAAGTGTATTTTAAGCCACCTAAATAATAAACATTCCCAGACCAGAATTTTATAGTCAAAATTATTTTCAATCCCATCTCTCAACACACAATGTAACCCAAACAAATGCTTCTGCTTCATTCTCCTGTGAAGCCACTCTTTCATACTGTGCTGCTCCTTCATCAGGAGCTATTGCTGAGATAAGCTTTTCAAGAGAGACTGAGTGAAAAAAGGGAAAAGAATACTTTTTCCTTCTGTTTACAGAACCTATTATTTCAAATTCAAAAAAATAATAATGGAAAAATATTAGTTATAATATTTTTATAATTGTTCAGCAAACGCTTTGCCTCATGTAATTCCAGTCTACCACCCACCTCCTACCTTCTTGATAAATAGAGTGAAATTTCAATAAGAAATACAACAATTATTCTAATAATGCTAGATAAAGTACCAGAACAATAAAATATGTGAAGAACTTTGCAGCCAACAGATCTGATTAGCTGCAACTAAGTTGGGATTGATTATTAATTATGAATTTACTTTAGGGATTGGATTATATTAAATCAGCTCTTTTAAGCGTAATATAGTACTTCAATACATACCTTTGCACTCAATGACGTACGCATACGTTCAGAAGTAAAATATAATACGTTTTTTAAAAGTTGCAGAATAATTTGCCATTATGTATAAATTTAATCAAGTACAATGTACTAATATATCAGGGATGGACTACTATCTGGAATGGCAGGAACGCCATTCCGTTGGCGGACATGGGGCACGTACACTTGCTCCATCGTCGCTGGGCATGCACACACTGTGTAGGCACAACTGACATGATTCCAGTAAAAATTACCAGGTTTTTTGTTTCTGGGCATACACAGAAGCACAGAAATCAGCAAATTTTGCCCAAATCTCGCTGCCACAAGGATGTACGCATGAGATTTCAGCTGCTACACATGCGCAGCAGCCGAATCTCTGGCAGTATGTCCTGCTTTCTGCTCTCCTGCTCAGCGCACTCAAGATAACACACAGAAGGCTGCACGGCTTCAGCTCAGGGCTGCCATCAATGTTTTCTCTAGCGTGCACAGGCGCACAGCCGCACAGGCAAAAACCAAATGCTGCACGGGGTTTTTACCCCACGCATTAGAGCCAGTGCAGTTTTTCCCCACCCAACAGCTGATCTGCCCCTCCCAAGCAGTTGGTCAGGGAGAAACCCCCGTGGGCTTTCTGCCTCAGGGCAAACTTTTGCACCCCACCATGTGCCAGTGGGGGGAGGAAGCTGAGTGTTCTGCCATGAGCTTTAAAGAGAAAGGCAGAGGGAGGGCAAGGCAAGAGCTCCGGCTTGGGCAGCGCTGCAGGAGTGTGTGTATCCTGTGCAGGAAAAGGGGCAGTCACTCCCATTGCTCGGGTGATGGCGCTGCCCAAACCGGAGCTCTTGCCTTGCCCTACTTCCACCTTACTTTTTATAGCTCATGCTCAGCCTCCCCCACAGAGGAGGAAATGGCTCTTTGCCTGCTACTACAACTGCACCCCCCCCCCCGAAGAGAGCCTGCCTTTTCCCGCGCCTCCCTCTGGGTCCTGCAGCTTCTGGATTATGACGAGATAAAGAAAAAGGGGGAGGAAAGAGAGAGAGAAACAGAAATTAAGGTGAATGAAATGAGAGCAAAAAGGGAGGAGAAACTAATGAGAGAGAAAAGGGGGGGAGAGACACAGAAATGAGAGAGACCTGGAGGGAAAGAATGAGAAATAGAGGGAAAAGAGGGAAAAGAGAGAGAGAAAGGAAGAAAAGGGAAAGAGAGGGAGGGAAAGAGAAGTGGAGAGAAAGGAAGGAGGGAAGGATAATAGCACATTTACCTAATCCTACATTTAAAAATTATTTCAACCCATCTAACATTTAGCCAATTAATACATATCTACATTTCTTACTTAATTATTAGTCTTAAATTTGAGTCAATTTGAGAAAAAGAAAAAAGGGAAGAAAAATCTAAATATTCTCTCTTTTCAATCAATTAAAAGTCATTAACATCATTAATCTCCCCAACAATTCTAAATTCAATTCCATTTATGTGTTAATCCAAATCAGCATCACCTACTACATATCTTATTATAATTAATACTTCTAACTTTATTAAAACAGATCAGCAATTCCTAAATTCATATATCTAAATAGAAAAATAATTAAAGTTTTAAAAAGAGCAAAGAAAACAATACCCCAAGCTTAATCAACCCTTCTCAAACTCCAATTTCTTTAATCTGAGCAAAACTTTGAACCAACCCCTTTTCTTTTTTCTTTTTTGTATCCACTTTTAATACCCTTTTCCATTTTATTCTTTCTATTCTTCCTTCTTGGAAGGAAGGACTTTGTTAGAAAAATAAAGGGGTTAAAATAAAGGGATCAAACTTTGTACACTTGACAAGTTAGTTATGATGGTGACAATGTCTCAGCGTTATGTGAACATCTTTTGGGATCTTCTGACAAGCAACTGCAGGGATTCACTTAACAACTGTGGCAAGAAAGATGGTAAAGTGAGGCAGAATTCACTTAATAACTGTCTTACTCAGGACATAGAAACGTTGGCCTCCATTGATGTCAGAACAGAAGTTGAGGATTATCTGTCTGACCAGTGCACTCTTTTAGAAGCAGATCAGGAGTCCATTTTGAAGCTCCACAGAAAACATCTAGGGGGAAAGGCAGGTTGTCCTCAACTCACAACAGTTCATTTACTGACCGTGCAAAGTTGCAATGGCCTTGAAAAAAGTGACTCATGCCCCTTTTTCACACATGACCTTCACAGCAGCCCCACGATCATGTGATCAAAGCCTGGCCACCATTTCATATTTATGACCTTTGCTGTGTCTTGAGGTCACATGACCCCCTTTTGTGACTGTTTCACAAGTAAAGACAATGGGGGAGGGGGCAGAGAAGCCAGATTCGCTTAACGACCGAGTTTCTAATCGATCCATGCCCAGTCATGAAAATGTGTTGCTCATACGTTATACTTTTCCACCCACACTGAAAAAAAAATAGAGGGAACATTGGCTGCCATGCCTGCTACCCATGCCATGGCCCATCGACCAGCAGGAGATTGAGAGCAAGGTAAGGCCTGTGGTGCAGTGGAGGGGCGAACAGACAGAGCTGCCGCTCGCAGTAGCACCAGGGGGTAGGGGGACAGGACGGCAGGGACAGCACAATGAGGGTGGCGTGGTATGGGCAGCATGGCGGGGGCTTGCAGGGGTTTGCGGCGCCGTTGAGGGGCGAGCCGATGGAGCTGCCACTCACAACAGAGCTAACCGGCTGCTAGTAGCAGCAGCGGAGGCTTGCAGCATGATGGAGGGGCGAGCTGATGGTGATGCTTCTCTCAACAGAGCTGACAGTTCTCTAGTGGCAGTGGCAGGGGCTCACAGTGTGATGGAGGGGCGAGCTGATGGAGCAAAACTGCACAGAAGCAAAAACCAAGAAATCGTGTGTGTTTTCGTGTGAGATTCAGCTCCTGCACATGTGCAAAAGCCTAAACTTGTTATCCTTCCCATTAAAGCAGTGGGTTTCAGTATGGACTCCATGGCCACCAATGGAATCAATACATATTTCTAGGGCACCACAGTAAGCTTATGTAATTGTCAGATGCACAATCAATTGTCATCTCATTCTCTGTTTCTAAATAATAAATATTGAACATTATTACCATTTGTAATAAATATCTGTCAGCTAAAATGACTCTGATGGAATTTGACAGAGATAAATTAGGCTTAGAAAGAACATTGAGCAAAAAATAAATTAAAAATTTGGAATAATGTATGAATAATTATGTATTAAAATAATGTATGAATAAATACTTTATATCTCTAATGAATTTTAAATTTTACTGCAACATATGCATGGAAATTCAATAATAATTTGTGTAGTGGATTAGATTCTACAGATTTTAAGAAATTTGTAATTTTTATATTGCTTATAATTCTTCCCAATTCTAGCGAGATCAATTTCAAGTGAAATGAGGACTACACATATCATCTAGTCTTTCAAAGAAAACTACCTATATTCAAAACCCACTTGATTGAAAGTGCTGGGCCAAGTGATGACTTCCTCATGAATGGTGAACATTTGGTCTTCAGCAGCCCATGGATCCAGCTTCCCAACTTTCACTCGATGAATTGATTGATTGGGAAATGTGACCCAATTCTCAATATCCAGTCCTGTAACAAGTTCTCCATTCTCGTGGAAAGAAATTTCATTCCCAATGCTGTTATTAAATGCAATTCTTTTCAGAAAGAAGTGAAGCTGAGTTGAGAAATAATTTAATATATTTGTGAAAAATAAAAAAGCAGAAAGAGTTATCATAGTTAAGATATAGAAGTATATGACAGCTCAAACAGTTTACAGAAATAACTTGTCAAATCAAAGCTTGTAGTAGTACTATTACATCTCCCCTGGGCACGTTTAATTTATACATGGTATGCTTGTGTGTGTGTCTGTTAGTATATGGGGTTGTTCTTAAATCTTTAAATATTTTAATTAATTGGATTATCATGATTGTTTTACTTGTTGTGAGCCGCCCCGAGTCTTCGGAGAGGGGCGGCATACAAGTCCAAATAATAAATAAATAAATAACATAAATATTATTGCCTCAAGGATGCATTGTTGTTACAGTTACATACTAGTAGAGCTCTTGAGTAAGGAAGTCATATTTCTCCAAGAGACACGGCAGATGTCATAGTAAACTGATTGGTAATGTATCTTGGTATATTTATTTTGAATGGAGCATTTTAACTAGAGCTGGATTGGAAAGTGATTTAAACATAAATTCCAGGGTCTTGGCATAAGAGAACATGTCCCTAGAACATGCCCCTGGAATTCATTAAGTAGCAGTTCATCCACAGTTCATCTTTCCTGGATCAATGTGTTGTCATGGTGAATGAGGAGGTCAGTAAAGCAGAGATCTCTAGCAAATACAAACCAAATTTCCAGGTTAGAGGGATTTGTCCTTGGAAAGGGATGGGATATAAATCCAGCTTGTTTGTCTGTTTGGTTGGTTGGTTAGATTTCTATGCCACCCTTCTCCGTAAACTCAGGGATAACTTTAGGCAGATCATTTGGATGTCAAGCAGTTGCCTTTCAAAACAATTGAGCCTGATTAATTTTTGCAGAGGTGGTAGCTACCCATGATTGGGATGTCTAATTATGTCTCATTCAATGGGGAGGAAAGTGAAATATCAGGCTATTATTAGCAACCAAAGGAAGACAGTGGAGTAGAATGGAGTGGGCAGGTATGTAGCAGCCATTTATTCTAATTTGCAATTTATTATGAGCAGCACTGGGTACTTGGTCTCTATAGGAAAATCAAAAGGAAGTATTGGAGCTTTTCCTATATAGTAATCTCTAAGAAATCTCTTTTGTCTGTCTGTCTGTCTGTCTGTCTGTCTGTCTGTCTGTCTGTCTGTCTGTCTATCTATCTATCTATCTATCTATCTATCTATATCTATCTATCTATCTATCTATCTATCTATTTATTGTTAGAGTTGAAAGGGACCATGCAGGTCATCAAGTCCAACCCCCTGCCTGAGCAGGAATCCTAAAGCACTCCAGCCAAATGGCAGTCCAATCTCCTCTTGAAAGTGTCCAGAGTTGGGGAGTTCACAACCTCCTCAGGCAGATTGTTCCACTGGTTGATCGCTCTGACCATCAGGAAGTTCTTCTAGGTTGAAACTCTCCTTGGTCAGCTTCCAGCCATTGTTCCTTGTCCGGCCTTCTGGTGCTCTGGATCAATTAACTCTGAGATGGTAATAAGGACACTATAAACTACTAATGAGACTTTATTTGCTAACTTTGCCATCACAGGGAGGGTCAGTGTTATTACTATGTACATAAATGGTTAGGTTTGGCAATATATAAATAAACTATCAATGTATGTTTAAATGACGAAGCAATGCAGGTTGGCAGGACCGCGGGGAAGGGCCTTTCTGTGGCCACCCCGGCTCTATGGACCCAACTACCCCCAGATGTCCGTACTGCTCCAACTCTACTGGCCATCCATAAGGCCACAAAGACATGGCTTTGCCAGCAGGCCTGGGTCCCATGAACTAACAACTGACAAGGCCACACTGTATGAATGGTATGTATCTATGGGATTATGACTGCTTTATAATTAATTGGTTTTTTTAATATGGCGTTTTATAGTTTTAGATTATATTCAACTTCTTTTTATTGTTCTGTATCTATTTGTATTTCTACTTATATTATTATTGTAAGCCCTGAGTCCTTCGGAATTGGGCAGCATAGAAGTCGAATAAATTATTAAAAAATAAATTATAACACTATAGCTTAAAGAATTAGTGTTGCGGTTATCTATAAGAGGGAGCTAGAAGGGTTTCTCTCTCTCTCTCTCTTCCTCTCCCCATCTCTCTCTGATTACTCCCTGTTATTTCTGGTTTGCCTGTGTAACTATGCTGTAGAACTGTGTGTTCAAGTGTGGTTGTAAAAATTCTGGTAGCCCTTCACTGTTTGTAAGTAAGGCTTATAGTATTGTACATGTATTTAGAGAGGTTTATAATATTGTAGATGTATTGAGAGTATTGACTGATGTAATTGTGTATGACTAGGATTGTTCTTGACTATGCTATTTGCCAAAGTAAATAATGTTTATACTGTATACTTAATGAATCTGGTTATCTGAATTACTACTTGTATCTCTGTGCTATCAGCTGGATATCTGCTACCTCCATGTTTCCTCTATTCATCCTTGGTAACAGAAGGGTCATTCTGCACCAGTGAAGGGGTACCAATTTTTTTTCCTACCACACTGTGGGTGTGGCTTATGCAGGATGCCATGCATTTTCTTTTAACATCTTTCATGCAAATTGGGTGCTCTGGGATGGAGCTCCATTTTTGCTACCCCACTGCATCCCCCCCCTGGGCAGCAGCCCACCCCTGCTCTGCACAATCCTTGACACTTCACATTTGTTATGGGCCCAGTGTGAGGTTCATAGTGTTGTTGTTCCTAGAGTTAGGTTTCTAGTGTGAGGTTTTTTAGTGTGGATATTTCCAGTGTGATATTCACAGTGAGATATTGCTTATTCACCACAACCCAGTTGAATGGAACGAATTATGGTTCCTAGTCTACAAAATGCAGTATGCTCTTACTCTGTGAAGGACTCTGAAATGTGGTAATTAACTAACCAGATATAACAGCCTTGGATCCTGCCAATGATGAAGATGCAAAGAAAATAGATGACTTTAAATGGGACAATGAAAAAGCTTTTAGCTTGAATGGATTGACAAACAGCTGGTTCATATCTGTAGTGAGAACCTGGCTGCTAGCTGTTGGGACATTTTGAAACAGATTTATGTTTGTGATAGCTTGGGAGCGCACATCCATCTCACATGAAAACTTTCAGAACCCGTTTGAAGAAAGGTGGTGATATGTTAGCTCTTGATGAAAAAGACTTTGCAAGAGCTACAAGAAAAAGAGTTTATATTTTCTGAACTACAACAAATGTGCATTATTCTTTCATTGTGGGTTGAGAGTTATGATGATTACATGTCTTTGTTGGAAGTTTTGACCAGAGTTGAAGTGACAATGGCTAGCATAACTGGAAGATTTGGAGGGATAAAGAAAAAACACACAAGAATTTCCTCAATTTTTTTATCTGCACCTTACTGATCTTCTGATTTGCAATTCACATCTTATTTCTAACATATTTGAGTACTGAGAAAATTACCTGCCATGGCTGAAGATTAAGTTTCTTGCCACTCAAATTTTTGTTAGGTGATTGCTGAGTCATTTGTATGGCATGTAAAGCATGGAATTGATGTCTCATCCCCAGCTTATTTGATTACTTATAAAATTACCTGCCATGGCTGTACATCCTGAAAATTAGGTTTCTTGCCACTCAACCTTCTTATATATTGTTGTTGATGCACTTGTAAGTTATGTAAAGCATGTGCCACAGCATACACTGCATTATATATACTGTAACTGGGACTGGTCATCCGCATTTCAAAAAAAGCCCCAGGAAGGGTTTCCAGTTTTTCTTTCCCAGTGCAGATACCCTCAGTTTCCACATTTGCAGATTGGTCTGCAAATTCACAGCCAAATGCTTGCTCCCACATATCTTTTATGAATCCATCTTGACGAGAGAATAAGAAATGATTTCTTGCCTGGAGAAAATGCTGGAATCCTTCAACTTCATTTGAAAAAGCTGCAAAGGACAGTGCACCATGGAGAACTTGGATGTCCCAGCTCTTCTGATAAAAATATGATGCAAGAGTCATTTGAGAAGCAATGATCCATACCTTGCCTTTTGGCTTTATAGAAACCATTTCCATTTCAGGTAGATATAACAGCCACCTCAAATGTAAAACATACTTATCATTAATTATTACAACATTAGCTTTGCTGTTAGTAAAAACATAAAATGTCTCCACAAGCCATTTCAGTCCATCATCCACATTATTGATATGAATTGTTTGGAGTTGCTCTAAGAAAGCAATGCATATACCATGTAGAGACAACCATGAAAAAATTAGTTGTTCAAATTTTGCTCCACCATATCCTTTCACAAGTATCCCAATCCAGGTCCATTTAAAGTGCAGAAGTAGCTGAAGAATCCCCCTGAAATGGAATTCTTCATCTGGAACCATGTGGTAGTAGAAGGGGATCTCAGTTTTACCATGCATGCTTGGAGGAGGGCCATATAGGAACTAAAAAAAAAAAAAACCAGGAAAATTATTAATAAAAGCAATATGTATCTTCTGTAAATAAAGAATTCTAAAATGTCCCAGAATATGCTCTCATGCTATTTAGGTGCATGAAATATTTGAGAAACAAGATAGTACATAACTGTTGTACCAAGTGCAGCGTTGTATGACTCTGATTTTTCCTTCTCTTTCTACTTAATTTACACATTCCTGCCACTTCTTCATGAACAGGAATAATTCTGTCTACGAAAAGTATTCATATTACAAGGTAGAACCAGAGAGCATATGTCCTTGTCTGCAGACAGGAGAAAAATGATGAAAATTGATGAAAAATATATCTAACCTATGTTTTTAAATATACTTCATGGTTAAATGTCTATTAAATTAAATATATCTGAATGTCTTGCAATCAATCCATCTGAAAATATAAAGCAATGTATGAACAACTTGCTATTAACGAATCTTACCTGTGGGACCTTATAAATGCTTAAAATATCTGCCATGTCAAAAGAAATTGCAGGATCAAAAGTCCCAACAACTGATACAAGTTTGTTCAGAATGCTACATTTATAGTTGGGAATGAATAGGTTTTGATTGCAAAGAACTTCCATTGTGGCATGATATGTGTACTCTCCACCATAAGCATCATATATTCTGAAGCCCAATGTGATGTTAGATAAGAGTTGGAGGTCTTCATTGATCTTCTTCACAGCAAATATCAAACTCAAAATATGCTGATAATACTTGATCAGGACTCTGCAATGGCAATTAGATTCTACATCAAATGAAATTCTGTATCTAAAAATGGCAATGAAATTGAGCTCCATAAGATTTGTTAATTGATTAATTAGTAAATATTTAGTTTTCAATGGAATCATTGGTAGAATTTTTCTAAAGGGCTTATTAAACAATTTTTATTATATAAATCCCAAAATATGCCAGTCGGTTTAATTTTAAGCAATATTAAAGGTTTTTCTATTTGAAGAACAATAGCAAAACTTAGCATTAATGCCTTCATTGTTTTTGCTATAAGAACTTTATATATTAGTAAAACCAATCTTTTAAAAGAAAGTTACAAAAATAGAATAAGACTTTTACTATTAAATCATCCCGAGAACATGTATTTCTTTTTTTCCCTACTCCAAAAGGTTTCAGCATTCTGTATCAACACAGAGACATCTCTGTCTATTGGAGATAAAGTATACTGCATTTTTTACTTTATAGTACTGTTCATATGGTTAAATAAGACTTTCTTTTCCTTGGAGAAGCAGTTTTAGAAGCTGAAATTGTAATTCCCAATTTGTATTGAATCTCAGAATAAGGAAGGTCTAAATAGTTACTTTTATTATTTGCTTTGCTTTAAGGAACACTATTGATTTTCTTTAGAAAACACAATAAAACATATTTATTGAAAAATATTACTTCAGTTTTATATTTATATTTTAAAATTTATAGGTGCAATATTTGATAAAATTGTGACTCATAGGATAAATTTATAAAATATTTTTGTCTAGATTGATGCAATGCTACCAGTAAATAATACAATGATATCTTACTGTGATCCACCAACATCAAAATGCTTTGGGACTTCCTCAAAGTTTTCTACATTTCTGCTTATGAAGACAAAAGATGTAATACCACCAACGATGAAATCACCTGCTTGAACATATTTGTGAAAAATTGGGATGGGGTCTTGAATTCTGCATATCACTGGTTGGGCATTACTAGATACATATGATAATAATAATAGGAGAAGAATCAATATCATCATGACCCACTGACAAGGTTTCTACTATTCCATGTAATGCTTATGATTATCCAAGTACTGTATAGTTAAGATTAAAATAAATACTTTGTTTCTCATAAAACTTCCATTTGTTCTAAACTTTAAATAAAATAGCATTCTTATCTGTCATGCCTATAATGATCTTACCTTCTCATGAAGTCTAAGAACAAGTTTTTTTCAAAACATATGAAGAATTTAAACTGTCATTAGCAATGATTGCTCATTTTTCCAAGTAAACATACTTTGTTCATAAGGGTTTTGAGAACAACAAAGTTAATAATATTTTTGATAGTTATAAAGGAAGGAGGAGGAAAAGTGCAACCCTTAAATTTCCATTTCCCTGTGGAATTAATGTTATGTTTCCCAATTCTGAACACAGAATTAGCCATTCAACACATGAATGGAATAACAAGTCCAAAAAGCGATAAAAATAATCAAATATTGAAAGACATATTTTTGAAATGAAAAGTGAGGCATAGAAAATAGAAATGACACTGGGCTTGATTCTAAAGCCAGGTCAAACTCATACAGTAGTAGTAGTAGTAGTAGTAGTAGTAGTAGTAGTAGTAGTAGTAATAGCAGCAGCAGCAGCAGCAGCAGCAGCAGCAATTGTGTTGGAAGCGGAATAACAACGCGGAGACAAGAGCTGGGAGGAGCTCATTCTCCAATCCCCTTGGGAAATTGGATAAGGTGAGTCCCATGGACATCCCCCTCCTATCCCCGAAGTTGTACAAACCTATAGTTCGTGGGGAGAGGTGGCCCATCCCGAGTCTACAGAGAGGGGCAGCATACAAATTTAATTTAATAATAATAATAATAATAATAATAATAATAATAATAATAATAATAATAGAAAAAATGCCCAAAAGGAGAATGCGCAGTTGCTCCTACTGCCCATTTCCATCCCTAACGTGCCACGGAGGGGGGTGTCAGATCTCAATCTTGGCCCCCCAACTCCCCCCTCAACCTGCACCAGCTCATGCAGGAACCTCTGCAGGTCCCAACGAAAGAGTGGTATTCCATTCCCTAAAGGAGAATGCCATTGGCTCAGTAGAGTCATGGCCTGTCAACCTGATCTGGGGTGGTGCATTAATACCCTGCTAGATCTCGTCTTCTGAAAACAAGGACCGTCGGCTCTGTAGAGTCACGGGCAGAATCCTATGCTCAGTGTGCTTATGATGCTGTCCAAATCCCCTCCAGGTTCACCAATTACAGTTCTAGTGGATAACAGGTAGCCTATGCTACTCAGAGGAGTACAGCCCAATCAACATATACTTGGGCCCCAGAGTTTGGACCAAAAGGTCCTCACGGGCTTGACAACCACTGTCAAGCTCCCAGAAAATGATCCCAAGTCATTGCCACCTTGGCAAAACCCACATGTTGGGGACCACAACAAGACCATCTGGTCTTTAAGGGCACGACCGGACATTCCCAGCCCATGCCAAGCAGATGTTGCTGAATGAACCACATCAGCGAACTGGGTGGCACCATAGGTGACAATCTCCCCAGACAGGGATTAGGAGAAGCCCCTTCAGTCACAGCATCTCGGCCCAACTGGCTAGACCCTGTCCGCCGGCCCTGTATCTGCCATGATTCCAGCCCGACTTTGGAGCTCATTGGGACTTCTCCCGCCAGCAACCAGAACAGAAAGATAGCTTAAGGCAAGTAAAATATCTCTGAGACCGCCTTCTGCTGCACAAATCCCAGCGACTGATTAGGTCCCACAGAGTGGGCCTTCTCTGGGTCCCATCAACTAAACAATGTCATTTGGCGGGCCCCAGGGGAAGAGCCTTCTCTGTGGTGGCCTCGACTCTCTGGAACCAGCTCCCCCTACAGATTAGAACTGCCCCCATCCTCCTTGCATTTCGTAAACTTCTCAAAACCCACCTTTGTCGTCAGGCATGGGGGAACTGAGATATCTCCCCTGGGCCTATACAATTTATGTATGGTATGTTTGTACGTATGTCTGCTTAATAATGGGGTTTTAAAAAATATTTTAAATAGTAAATTATTAGATTTTTATGAACTGTTTTATTGTGTTGTGAGCCACCCTGAATCTACGGAGAGTGGCGGCATACTAAATAAATAAATAGATAGATAGATAGATAGATAGATAGATAGATAGATAGATAGATAAATAAATAAATAAATAAATAAAGGGAGGAAGGCTAAGGGACTTAAGGGACTTTCCACCTAGGTAGCAGGTCTGGATCCTTACACAATGGAGCCAAGGAGAACTTTGTTTACTTAATGGCCAGGATAAGTTTAGCTGTTGGTGAAAATTTATTTATTTATTTATTGATTGATTGATTTAATTAATTAATTTAGATTTGTATGCCACCCCACTCCGCAGACTCGGGGCGGTTCACAACAATAGTAAAACAGTGTACAATGACAAATCTAATATTTAAAAATATATCTTAAAAAAAACATTATTTAAAAACATACAACACAAGCATACCATACATAAAACTATATAAGCCTGGGGGAGATGTCTCAATTCCCCCATGCCTGATGGCAGAGGTGGGTTTTAAGGAGTTTGTGAAAGGCAAGGAGGATGGGAGCAGTCCTAATCTCTGGGGGGAACTAGTTCCAGAGGGTCAGGGCCGCCACAGAGAAGGCTCTTCCTCTGGGTCCCACCAGACTGCATTGTTTAGTTGACAGGACCTGGAGAAGGCCAACTCTGTGGGACCTAACCGGTCGCTGGGATTCGTGCGGCAGAAGGCGGTCTCGGAGATATTCTGGTCCAATGCCATGAAGGGCTTTATAGGTCATAACCAACACTTTGAATTGTGACCAGAAACTGATCGGCAACCAATGCAGACTGCTGAGTGTTGGTGTGACATGGGCATACCTAGGGAAGCCCATGATTGCTCTTACAGCTGCAGTTCTGAACACTCTTCAAAAGTAGCCCCATGTAGAGAACGTTTCAGTAGTCGAACCTTGAGGTGACACGGTCTGATGGGGTCAGTAATTCACCCCTCAGGGTGATGGATGGAGAGATGGGATTGTCCTGGGGAGGCAAAACCCACAGCCACTCCATCTTATCCAGGTTGAGTTTGAGTCTTTTGACACCCATCCAGACCACAACAGCCTCCAGGCACTGGGACATCACTTCTACGTTTTTCGTTGATAAAATCGCTCGGATCCGGGCGGACCTCGACTCCAATTGGATAACAGAGTTGACTGACAACGAGTAGGTAGAGGTGACTGGGGCCCGTACTTGTCCACTGTCTGGGAAGAGTTTGATCTGGTGACACCTGATGAAGTGGACAAGGCCATTGGAGCTGTGAGTTCCGCCACCTGCTTATTGGATCCGTGTCCCTCCTGGTTGCTCTTATAGCTCAGACAGCAGGGAAGTGACATGGAGCTGGGTCCAGGAGATTGTCAATGCTTCTTTGGGCAGGGGGTCCTTTCCAGATCCCTATAAGGAGGCACCCCCTCCTCAAGATGCCTTCCCTGGACCCAGCCATTCTTAACCCACTGTCGGCCAGTCTCCAACCTTCCCTTTATGGGGAAGGTTGTTGAGAAGTTGGTGGCGCTCCAACTCCAACGATCCTTGGAAGAAGCTGATTATCTAGGCCCTCAACAGTCAGCATTCAGGCCTGGCTACAGCACAGAAACTGCTTTGGTCGCGTTGATGGATGATCTCTGGCAGGCCCGGGACAGGGGTTTATCCTCTGTCCTGGTGCTTCTTGACTTCTCAGTGGCTTTCAATACCATCGATCATGGTATCCTTCTGCGTTGGCTGGAGGGGTTGGGAGTGGGAGGCACTGTTCTTCAGTGTTTCTCCTCCTACCTCTCCGGTCGGCCACAGTCAGTGTTAGTGGGGGGTCAGAGGTCGATCTCATGGTCACTTCCTTGTGGGGTGCCTCAGGGGTCTGTCCTCTCTCCCCTGCTATTCAATATCTACATGAAACCACTGGGTGAGATTATTCAGATGCATGGAGCGAGGTATCATCAGTATGCAGATGATACCCAGTTGTACATCTCCACCCCATGTCCAGTCAACGAAGCAGTGGAAGTGATGTGCCAGTGCCTGGAGGCTGTTGGGTTTTTGGATGGGTGTCAACAGACTCAAACTCAACCTGGATAAGATGGAGTGGCTGTGGGTTCTGATTCCCAAGGACAATTCCATCTCTCCATCCATAACCCTGGGGGGGATTATTGACCCCCTAAGAGAGGGTCCGCAACTTGGGTGTCCTCCTTGATCCATAGTTCACATTAGAGAACCATCTTTCAGCTTTGGCGAGGGGGACATTTGCCCAGGTTTGCCTGGTGCACCCTGTCTGGACCGGGACTCACTGACATACCATACATAAATTGTATAGGCCCGGGGGAGATATCTCAATTCCCCCATGCCTGGCGGCAAAGGTGGGTTTTAAGGAGTTTACTAATACATACATATACATATATACATACATAAAAATGTAATAATGCCATATTTCCAAAATAAAAAGTCATTTCACTAATAGAGTTACCCTAAATTCTTAGATCACATGCCTGTGGGAGCAGCCAGATTTTAAGATGACTAATGGGATCCATGTTAAATATGGGCAAGAAAAAATGACTAAAACAAAGTAATGAAATATTAGAGAATGTTTATTTAATTTGCTATATCACTATTTTTTTAAAAATGAAGCAAGATCAGTAGGAGAAAAGAAATAAAAAAGAGTGTGAGAAAGAGACAGTTAAAAGTCTAGTCATGCTGTATTACCTCTCATGTCTGCTATCTGTGCTTAATATTTGAAATGTTTTTTCAGTGCAAACTGAAATAAAATAAAATAACCATGTCCTATTAATACCTCAGTAACTTTTAACTCATTTAAAATGGAATGCTTCCATACTGAAAAATATATCTTTTGAAAAAAGACTAAACCACATTAGCTTTAAATAAAGGCTGTTAATAGACAAAAATAATTTTTAAAAGGTTTGGTTTCAAATTATTAACTTTTTCTCTTAATGAGATATTCCCTATTATTTAGCTCTGGCCTAACAATGATTATGTAACATTTGGGAAAATATATACAAACAAGCAAGCCAGCACTGGAGGCCAAAATGGAGAAAACCTCCACAGCCACCATGTATTTGCCTTTGGTGCTCATGTAGGATGGAACAAAGGAGAGCCATACACTGCAGAAAATCAGCATGCTGAATGTGAGACATTTGGCTTCATTGAAACTGCTGGGGAGTTTCCGGGATAAAAAAGCAACAGTGAAACTGGCAGCTGCCAGAAAGCCCATGTAGCCTAGGACACAGTAGAACATGGTAGATGAGCCTTCATTGCAAAGCAATATAATTTCCTTAGTTTCTGAATGGGTGTCAATGTCAGGGAAAGGGGGAAATGTGAACACCCACACAAGACAGATTCCTGATTGAATAATGAAACCAGAGAGAACGATAGAAAGTGACAGTCTTCTTCCCACCCAGTTCCTCATCCTGGATCCTGGCTCGGTGGCCATAAAAGCCAGAACCACAGTGATAGTTTTTGCCAGCACAGAAGACACAGCCACTGAGAAGATGATGCCAAAACTAATTTGTCGGAGGAGACATATTATATTGTTAGGTACAAAAAGGAACTGCAGTGAGCAAAGGAAGCAGAGGAGGAGGGAGATTAGTAAAACATAGGTGAGATTTCGGTCATTAGCTTTAACAATGGGAGTATGGTGATATTTCAAAAATGTTGCCAGCACTACAATTGTGGAGAGAGAAAAGAAAATTGCCAGAATCACTAGACTTATTCCCATTGGTTCCTCATAGGATAGGAATGAAATTCTCTTAGGAAGACATGAATCTTGATTCTTATTTGGATATTGACCATCTGGGCAGTCTGAACAGTCATCCATATCTGGAATTGAAATATACATGCATTTAAATTTGTGTTTTTATTTATTTGTTTGTTTGTTTGTTTGTTTATTTATTTATTTATTTTATATGCCACTAACTCCAAAATGGACTCTGAACAGCTAACAACAGTCATAAATGTAATACAAGTAAAAAGAGCAATACATACATCAATAAAATCTACAGTGCCATAAAAAACTACTATATCATTAAAAAATACCCCATACATACTCACAGTCAATCCTAATTCCAGGCCTGCTGAAAAGGCCAGGTTGTAATACCGGTAGGGAGGAGATTATTGTTCTATTATTATTATTCCATTAATATTATGAAGATATGTATATCATAATATGACATATATGACATCCCAAACTCCATAACTTTAATCTTAGACTATCAACTATGACCTCAGCCCATTCCTAAGAGGTCTATAACAGTTTTAGGTTGTAAATCCCATCACTATCAGTTTGCATGCATGTGCAGAAATATCCCAGGTGGCGGTGGGGAGCCTCCCACTGCCACCTCTACCAATTCACCAAACCAGGAGCAACCCACCACTGGTCTGTAAGGAACATGCACAAGTGCACCAACATGTCTACAGTCCCTGTCTTATTGTCTCTTTATTTATATCTATTTCCTGTATTCATATAGAATAGAACAGAACAGAACGGAGTGGAGTGGGTGGGGTGGGGTGGGGTGGGGTGAGATGGAATGGAATGGAATAGAATAGAACAGAATAGAACAGAATAGAAGTAAAGACAGGTGGGTGTGAAGTTACAGAGAGCTGCTCCTTAAAAAAACATTCCCTAATTCGTAGCAGATGGTTTCTTGAGTATGAAATCTGTTTAGAATTGCAAGGAATAGTAGAAAATGAAGAAACCATCTGAGAGCATTTCACCAGGGCAGCCTTCATCGGCGCCATCTTGGAAAGTTTATACTCTGTTATCTTATACATGCTTGACAAATACAAACAAACAAACAAACAAATGCCTTTAATTTACCATTTGTTTGGACTATGACCCACTTTATTGTCTCCCGAAAGGGGGTGGAAAATCTGTGTGGCTGAATCTCTACCCACCAGCAGCCATTTTTGGCCTCTATACCACCCCATTTTGGAGGCTTTTTTGGATTGTTTTGGGGGCTTTTTTCAGCCTATATTTGAGTCTTTTTTCTGACCATTTAGAGACTTTTTTCAGCCCGTTTTTTAGACTTTTTAAGCTCTTTTTAAGGCTTTTCTTGTTTATTTTTAGGCTTTTTTGCCCATTTTTCAGCTTTTTTCAGGCCATTTATTGTCAACTCATTTCCCTATTACTCATGTGACACAGATTTTATGGAAGACCAAATAATGCACAATTATAGAAATGAGAAGATAATCCCAATGTGAGAGAAATTAGGAGTTTCAATATTATTTTAATCAACTCTATAATTGTTTGATTTGGGTTTTTTGTCAAATGCTGAACTCATTGCCTTAAGTCTTCTTTTCATTTGGTAAGGCAAACCTTCCTTCTGGAGACAGCAAAAACCAAGAGAATGCAAGTCAGCTTCCTGTGGAACCATAATATAACTTGCTTCATGATGTCTCTTACCCTTCTGGATTGATATTTTCTTTTTGGGACATGGATAACAATCATAGCAGCAAAATGGCTTTGACTCCTGCTTTTTTTTGTAATTACCAGGTGGGCAGCTCTCAGAACACACTGAAACAGGCAAGGTCTACCCGATAAGTAAAATAAGAAGGAAAACATTAGTGTTCACTCTAGTACTAAAAAGAAGATTTTAAAAATATGGTTGTTTGGGAAACACTGCATTAGAATAATGTATGATTAAATATTTTTCCTATAGCTTTCTTCAAGTTAACTACAATGTATGCATGGAAACTAAATAATATTTTTTAATATATTAGATAACACTACTTTTCAGATATATGTAATTCATATACTGTTTACAATTCTTTTCAGTTGTGGGAGACATTTATCAGTCTTCTATGTTAAAGGATGTAGAGGTGTCATTTAGATATAGGTAGTCCTAATTTACTGACCTCTTGATCAATGATTGTTCAATATTACAATGGTACTGAAGTGATTTTTGACTAGTCTTCAAAGTTGCAGCTTTCACAGTATTTCTGCAGTCACATAGACTTCATAGCCAGTTTCTGACAAAGAAAGTCAATAAGGAATCTGACAGGAAGTTTCATGCTGCAATTATCTAACTATTTAATATTCATATGGTGATTTCCTAACAATTGCACCTGGACATGGAGCTGTATGTTACCACAATCATGTTATGTTTCATTTTATGAATATGTATCCTTGCAAGAGAGATGTTGGTCCCAATTATGATTGGTAAAAAATAACTACCTGTATCATCCCAGTCATCCAAATGAAATCATCTACACTCAGAACATACTTGGTTGAAAGAGCTGGGCCAAGTGATGGATTCCTCATGAATGGTGAACATTTGGTCTTCAGTAGCCCAGGAATCCAGCTTCCCAACTTTCAATCGATAGAATGACTGGTTGGGGAATGTGATCCAGTTCTCAAGATCCAAACCTGTAACCAGTTCTCCTTTCTCATCAAATGAAATTTCATCTCCAACACTGTTGTTAAATGCAATTCTTTTCAAAAAGAAGTGTAACTGAATAGAGAAATAATTGAATATATTTATAAAAAGAAAAGAGTAGAGGAAAAGAAGAGCATGGTTAAGATACAGAATTATGTATCAGCTCAGAAAAGTTTACACAGGGGGATACTTCTTAATATGCAATGTTCTAGTGGTCCCCCTTATTTGTTTATGTTCTGCCTGACCGGCCTCAAGCAATGATTAACGGTCCAGGAAAGAAGGTCAGACACACACGTGCATAGTTAGTCAGCAAACTTGTATTAAACAGAAAAGAAAAGGCTAAAGAAAACTGTCCTTATTTTCAGGAGTAAAACACAGTTTGAGTTGAGCATGCAGCTAGGTACAAAGTTCATGAAAAAGCAAACAAATACAAAAGTCAAGTAGCATAAATGTTCCAAGAGTTCTCTAAATTCTCACGGCACAAAAGCAGCAGCTTGTCCCAGAGTTTTCAACTCCCACAACGCTGAGTTGAAATCCAAGAGCAGAAACTTCAAAGCAGGAACAACGACGCCACACAAACCACCCAGATAAACAGCCACAGTTTGCCTTGGCCCCTGTTCCCTTTTTATGCCTTTAGCCCTCATTAAGGGAACCACACCCAGCCCAGGTGCGCCTATCATGCCTTATCATACTTCTTAAAATGATCCCTTCTTTGTAAAGCTCTTCGGTTGCGTAAATTAATATATTGCCCTGCAGACGAACTGAATGAGGACAAACTGTCCGAAGAACTGCCAGCCAAATCCCCTGGGCTGTCTGCTGAATCCTCCTGGCTCTCTGCCACATCTTCCTGACTGTCTGCTACATCTTCCTGGCTGTCAGCCAGGCTTTCACAGTCACTGTGTGCTGCGTCTCCCCCATCTGTGGAGGCAACGGCTGGCCCAGGCCCAAACACAACAGTTTATATGTCACCATTGATCAAAAATAATTATATTGTAGTTATTGTGATAATTTAATAATAAAAGAAATCTAGACTCACCTCACCCAAAAGATCCCATGTATCAAGGAGATTTTAATTCTGAAAAATATTCAGATTTTGTTTGGAATGGGGGTTTATTTTACTTATAAATATAATATAATTTGCACTTCTTTTAGCAAGGAACAAAAGTAAATGTTTTAACTATTATATATGCAGATCAGAAAAGATTTAGATACAAACCTATAGTTATAGAAATAATATAATAGATATGATTATTGCAGCTGTAATTTTAGTTTAGCATCTGTCATTTCTGGGTGTCATAAAATTTTTTGGATATAATCTGTTACCAACAGACTACAGGAAAGGCCTTTTGCTACTATCCAAGTAGTCACCTAGGAGTTTGAAAATATGACAATCCAGAAAAGAAAAAATAATGAATTGCCTGTAACATTTTGAGTTGTGTTTGATTTAGGCTGTGTTTTTGAGACATTGAAATCTGAAATGGTATAGAGCTTCCTGCTTGAGCAGGTGGTTGGACTAGAAGATCTCCAAGGTCCTTGCCAGTTCTATTCTGATTGATTGATTGATATTAGTACAAGTAATTGTTGATACCATCTCTTTTAATGGAGAAGGTGCAATGCAGCAGTAATATTGGCTATTTAAGAAAGTGGTAGAGGGTGGTTTTTGTTGTTGTTTTGATGTAAACAAAAACCCTGTCAAACAATGGCTTGGACAGGTGCTGTTATTGCTTTTAAGATGTACTGTTATTATGGATCACATGCTGGTAGAGTTATTGCATAGGAATGTTATAATTTTTCAATGGTGCACAAGGATAGTCAGCTGATGTAAGAGCAGACTGAAGATACTATAGGACAGAGGTGTCAAACTGATGGCCTATGGGTCAGATGCATCATGTGCAGGCTACACCCATCCCAGCTCTGTGAAAGGAAACACATTAAGATACATCACATGATGGCAACTATTGTTGTGAGCTGCCCCAAGTCTCCGGAGAGGGGTGGCATACAAATCTAATAAATGATAATGATAATGATAATGATAATGATAATGATAATGATAATGATAATGATAATGATAATGATAATGATAATGATAATGATAATGATAATGATAATGATAATGATAATGATAATGATAATGATAATGATAATGATAATGATAATGATAATGATAATAATAATGTGATGTCACACATTTGACACCCATGCTGTAGGACAGTGTTTCCCAACCGGTGTGCCGCGGCACACTGGTGTGCCGCGAGACATGGTCAGGTGTGCCACGAGGCGGAGGCCAGCAAAGGTTGTTTTGAAAGTCGGCCCCCTCGCGCGCATGGCCTCTCCTCACTAATAGTGGCGGGCAATAGCCGGGGGAGGGGCGGCTTCTGCAAGTGGGAGCTCCAGGGCTGAGGCTTCCACTTGTGGCTGTCCCCGCCCGATCCGTCCTTCTCTCCGGCTTTCTTGGGGCGCGGACCCCTCTCACAGTCCCGCTTGGTCTTCTCGGCCACCGACATGCTGCGGGAAGCCCGGGAAAACCAAGCAGAGCGCCCAGGCCAGGCAGAAGAATGCCGCCGCCTTGCTATCCCGCTTCTCTCTGGCCATGTGGTTGTAGAAGCAAGCTCTCCCCCCTCACACGCACACTTTCAGCTGGGCAGGGGGCGAAGCCGACCCCCCGGCTGCCGGCGAAGGAGGTTCGCTCGAGCCTCAGAAAGGAGGCGGATTCAGGCAAAGAGCCCGGCGCAACGGGCGCAGCATTGGAAAGCGAGCGGGCGGTGGGGGCACTTCGCTTCTACCTTCCTGAGGCGCTTTTTTTGGGCTCCTTGTCCGGCGAGTTTCTGCCTTGCCTTGCCTACTTAACGTGGTGGGAGAGATGCTAATTCCCATCCCAAACAGTCCTTCTTTTCCCTCAGGAGTGGGTGGGCGTTTTGTCCCTGGCACCACGTCAGCAGCATCAGGAGGACAACAGATGACTAATCCCGCCAGAGAACAAGAGAGAGAAAGCATGAGAGAGAAAGAAAATAAGAGAGAGAACGAGAGAGAGCAAAAGAGAGAGAGAGAGGTGCTTTTTGAAGCATATGGTAAAAAGCACCCAAATAATAAGAAAACCCCCCCAGCCCACACCTGTTTTTGAAAAGAATAAAAGAGGGAAAAAAACCAGCCCTCAACTGTTTTTGGAAATGGTTCGAGTGTGTATACACACACACGCATAAAGGGGGGAGAGAGACAGGGATGGAAAAAGAGGAGAAGTGAGAGGGAGAAGGAATGAGGGAAAAAGGGAGGAAGAGAGAGAAATGAGAAACATGAGAGAGAAAAGGGGGAAAGACAGGAGAAGTACCCAGAAATGAGAGAGCGGTATAAATTTGAGGAGGGATGATTGGTGATTGACTGTATTTATAAGAGGATGTTACATGGGATTGTATATATGAGGGGGTTATTTATTTATGTATGTATGTATGTATGTATGTATGTATGTATGTATGTATTTATTTATTTATTTATTTATTTATTAGATTTGTGTCATTTTGGTTGGTGGTGTGCCCCAGGATTTTGTAAATGTAAAAAATGTGCCGCGACTCAAAAAAGGTTGAAAATCACTGCTGTAGGAGATGCGAGATAACTTCCTCATTTGATTTAGATAGCAGTCCACTTGGGTTGGCAGAAAATTGTTTCTCGATATATGTCTCTTAAATGAGGTATTTTAATTGGAGCAGAATTGGAAAGTTTGTTATATTTCTAGAACCTTAGAAAAAGATAGAAACTCTATAGAATGTATTATATAATTAGTAGCATGCATTCTGAAACCAGGTAGGTAGCTGGATTCAACTGGAAAGGTTGTGGGTACTTACCTGATATGCCCCTTCTCATAGGGTGGAGCTAGTCTCTCTTTAGCCAATCAGGACAGAGTCAGAAGTATAAAAACACCTCTATACCCTCGTGCCCCCTATTTTGATGAGGGACAATGTATAGATTAACTGGGTTCTCCCAAACCTCCACTACTAACCATCCTATAATTGTCCATCCAGGTGAAAAACAAGGGAGGGACTTGGAGGCTAGCTCTACCCTACAAGAAGGGGTGTATCAGGTGAGAACCAATGCCATTTCTCCATCATGGGTGGAGCTAGCCTCCAAGAATGGTTCATATCAAAGCCTAGTGTCCTCTGGGAGGGTCAATCAATACTGACTTGGATCCCCTCAATCTGGACCACCTGTCCTAATACCCACTGGCCAAACAAAGCCTCCTCTGAGGCAAATATGTCCAGTTTATAGAGGCAGATGAATGGCGACGTTGAGGACCAGGTGGCCATATAACAAATATCTTCAAAGGAAGCCCATGAAGACCAGGTGGTAGAAGTTTCCACATTGTAGGCAGAATGGGCTGCTACAGCAGACGGTCTTGGCAAAGAGAAATAGTCATAAGCCAAGGAGCCAATGATGCACTGTGGCAGATGAGGCCTTCCAACTGAGAGAGGTCAGCTGAAAAGACACAAAGAGGGCCTCAGATTTATGGAAGGAAGAGTACATAAGTATCGAGTCCTCGGAGAGGGGCGGCATACAAATCTAATAAATTATTATTATTATTATTATTATTATTATTATTATTATTATTATTATTGAGAGCCCTTCACACATCCAACAAGTGCCAGCGTGCTTCCACTTGGGTAGCACAATTTCCTGAGCCCTGTGCAAATAGGAGTTCACCTTCAGGATGAAGTTGGGGTCAAGCCAGAGGACCATCCTAACCTGGTGGAACATGCAAAGATTCCCTTGCAGGGACAAGGCAGTGAGCTCCGAAATTTGCCAAGCCCTAAGTCATAGCAATGAGCACCTTGTATATAAGATGATGTAAAATGGAAGTGGTCAAAAGTTCAAAGGGATACCCCAACAGAGCCTGTAGGACCCTTGACAGATCCCAGGTTGCTGTGTACCGGCAGTGGGGAGATGTTGGAGACACCCTTAATGAACCTGCAGAGTAGAGAATGGGTGGCCAGAGAATCCAGAGACCTGCAGGAGAGCACCATGGAGAGTGCTGCAAGTTGTTGGTGGAGTGTGTTCAGAGCCAAACTCTTGGCCAGGCCCTGGTGCAGGAACTGCAGGATGTTGACAATAGATAAATTGACTGGAGAGCACCCTGCGAGCTCACACCAGTCATTGAAAAACTTCCAGGTGCCTAATATATGCAGTTTGTGGAAGGCCAGCATAATTTAGATTATGTCCTTGGGAACCTCGTTGTGCTGCGGAATGAACCATTCAAGTGCCAGGCAGGCAGTTGTAACCAGCACATATCAGGATGCTGGTCTGACTCCTGGGCAAGTGACCACTCTGTTGGCAGGATCCTCTGAGAAGGGTGCACTGACAGGAACTTCAGATCTGCAAACCAGGCTCTCCTATACAAATGTGGAGACAGAAGAACCACCTTGCTTTCTCCTGCATGATCCTCCTGATAATCTTAGGGATCAAGGGCATAGGAGGGAATGCCTACAGAAGGCCACAGGGCCAGGGGCAGTGAACAGCATTAAATCCCTTCTGCCACATGAGTCCAATATATGATGATGAACCATGGTAGCTTGGCATTCACTGGGGTGGCGAAGAGATCTATGACTGGCAGAACAAAGCAGCTCACCAGCAGCTGGAATTAATCTAGATGGAGGCTGCATTCCCCTTGATTGATCTCATTTCATCTAAGCCAGTCTGCTGTTACATTGCTTACTCCAGAAATGTTCTCTGCTACCAGAGACTGCAGGTGGCGCAATACCCAGAGATGCAATCTTTTCACCTCAGCCATCAGCCATCTGGACATTATTCCCCTTTGCCAGTTTATGTGGGCCTTTGTGGTGACATTCTCTATTAAGACTATCACATGTTGACTGGACAGGAACAGTAGGAACTGACAAAGAGCCAATTACATGGCCTCCAGGAGATTGATGTTCATGGATGTCTCCACAGGGAACCAGGTACCCTGAGCTATATCTGACAATACATAACCCAAGATGCTGGCATCAGTGGTCACTGTCAGTCTGTGGGGCTCTAGGAAACAAGATCCCTTGTTTATGGCCAGTGATGTCCACCATTGGAGGGATTCCCAACAGTGGCTGAAACCTGGACCCTGGCCGGGAAAGTGCTGTGGCCCAAGTGTTGAAATGGAAGAAGAAACCATTGGAGGTCTTTGGAGTGCAAGTGAGCCCAAGGTGTAATATGGATGGCTTTCCCAGGAGGGAGGACAATTAGTTCAAGGGAACCACATTTTGCTACTGGATCTGAAGAATCGGGTCTGATAGATTTCTCTCCACTCCAAGGACAGGTACACCCTGCAATACAGAGAGACGATAATGGCCCCTAAATGAGTAAGCCTGGTGGATGGGGATAGCTGGCTTTTACCCCTGTTAACCAAGAAATCATGGAGATGGAAGGTGTCCAGTGTTATCCGGATGTCCCATTCTGTCTGGGGTGGAGAGGATGATTGGATGAGGATGTCATCCAGATAACACTGAACCCTGATCAAAGTGGACTTAAGATGGGCCAGTAAGGCACCCAAAACCTTTGTAAATACTTTTTAAATACTATTGAGGATAATTACATGGAAGTACTTGTAATACACCCCTGAATAATAGAATCTCAGGTATTGGTGGTGAGATTCCCTGATCAGAACATGGAGCTAGGCTTCTGATAGATTTATGGAAGATAACAGATCCCCTTGTCTAATGCCAGTGAATAGACTGCAGGGTGTGCATCTTGAATATTTTGTGAATGGTGTACCTGTTAAGGCATTTCAGATTGAGAATTACTCTCTGTCCACTTGAGGATTTTGGCACCACAAACTACATGGAGCCCCTACTGGTTCACAGACACCTATTAGATGGCACAGATGTCCAGCAGATGCTGAATGGCTTGCCTCATGAGGACCCTCTTGGTGGCTTTCAAGGGCAAGGTGTAGTGGAGGAAAAACCTCAGAGGAGTAGAGAGGAATTTGGGCAAGAGACCCGATAGGGTTAGGGTTTCCCAGACCCAGGTATCGTTGGTGATCTCCTTCCACCAACTGGCAAAGAGCACCAGTTGACTCCCAATTGGAGGTTTTGGATCAAAATTACTTGTACCGGCAGAAAGGGCCACCACCGGCTCCTCAAAAGGGCCATTTGAATTGAGAAAGGGCCACCACCGGCTCCTCAAAAGGGCCATTTGAATTGAGAACCCCTAGTGGGATGGTCTAAGGGAGGCCACTGACATCCCCCAAAGTGCCCCTGATATCACCCATAAGACTGCTCTGAAACCCTTGGGGTTCACTTGGAGAAGAAGGCTGGTCTTTGGGCAGACTTCCCAGTACAAGATGGGAGAATCTTCTTTTTATCTTTAGATTCCATCACTATGAGATCTAGAGCTGTTCTGAAAAGGGACTGACTTGAAATGGGGACAGATGCAAGTCACCTTGTGGTGAAGATCCATGAGCCTGCCCTTGAGCCAGTGCATCTGATGGGCTACCGCAGCTGATCCTATGGCCCGAGCAGCAAAATGGGCTGTCTGCAAGCTGGAATCCAAGATGAACTGGGCGTTCCCCAGGAGCTCCTGGTGAACTTGTTTGTTCTCAGCTGTCAGGTGCTCTTGCAGCACATGCAGCCATTTGAGTGAGGATCAGCAAAAGAAGAATATTTGGTGGCTGCCCTAACCATCCAGTCCACTGAAACTGCCATTTCAGTTCAGCAGTCCTCCAACCGAAGGAGTTCCTAGGTGTCCTCTGGCATTTGGGCTAGATTTGGACTGTGGAATAGATCCACAGTGCTCGTACTACATTGTTCACAGAGACCTCTGGAGCAATGTTCCCTCTAATTTTTTTGGGGTGGTGGTGGAAAAGTATAGTGTTTGAGTTGCAGTCCCCTTGGGACTGGGCGGCATAGAAGTATAAATGAATGAATGAATGAATGAATGAATGAATGAATGAATAAACAAACAAACAAACAAACAAACAAACAAATAAATAAATAATCCCTTCTTTTTTATTAAAAGAAATTAATAATAAAACAAAACCAAAATCTATTACTATTAAAATTAAAACAACCAGCAAAACCAAAAACATAACTATCAATAAAAACAGGTGAGGGCTGGGGGTTTTTTCTCTGTCATTATTTAAGTGCTTTTACCATATGCTTTAAATCAAGAGTCACTTCTCTCTGTTTCACTCTCTTTCCTGTCATTCTCTGCCTCAATTCTCTCTCTCTTGTTCTCTTTCTCTCTTGTTTTCTTTCTCACTCTTTCTCTTTTGTTTCTCTCTCTCTCTTTCTCTCTCTCACACACTTTCTCTCTCTTGTTCTCTCCTTCTTGTTCTCTCTCTTTCCCTCTCTCTCTCTTTCTCTCTATCTTGCTATGTCTGTTGCTCTCTCTTTCTCTCTCTCTTGTTTTCTCTTTCTTCCTTTCTTCTCTGCAGAGACCGGTGAAGGTTTTTATTTTGAATGGTGGGGAGATGAGGAGCGTGTGCGCACACGCGCCCGACATTCCAAATCACCCTCGCCTGCCTCCACAGAGAAGAACGCCCACCCCGCCTCTCCTATATCCCCTTTGCCAGCAGCCGGGTTGAAAGCGCTCTCAGCAAAGGGACTGTGAAATGGGCGGGGTGGGCATTCTCAAAGCGGCTAGCGGCTGGATCAGGAGGACAAGAAGTCGCAGCCATCAGCACCGCTGCAGCCAACCCTGCGGGAGGAGCCGCACTCCAAGGTGGGAAGTGGAGGAGGATAAAGAGGGGCAGATCAGGCGGGAAGGCAGGGGGAAGTGGTGAGAAGCCAAGGGTGTGAGGGGGCCGGAGGCACTGGGGGGCAGGCAGGAGCGTCCGTGGCCATGGCACCTTGTGAGGCCTTGGAAAAGGGTGCGCGGGGGGTTGTTTTGGGGCATGCGGCCGGGCACCTTAGAGGGTACATTGCTCTGGAGGCCGGTGGTTCTGGTCCCAGGTCATCATCTTCTGACATTTGGAGTTCTCCTTGGTCAGATTTCTCCTCAGACAGGCGGTCCTCCCCTATGTCCTCCAGAGAGTCCAGGGAATCCTGGGGCAAACAGGCCTCCAAATCTAGCCCCCTCTGGACAGTGCCTCGGGTGTCAGCTGAGTGTGACTGTTGAAGTAGATGGTAAAGTAAGGGGGGCTTGAGGAGAACCCATCATGGCCCTGCTGCCCACTTCTATGCCCGTAGAAGTTAATTCTATCTTGGACTATCCTGGTTGCCAGGGGGTCCTGAGTTGGGGGGGGTTGACCCTTGCCTGACCACTATGTCACTGGTAGGGAGTGAGAAGCCACAGACATCCACACCTGTAAGACAAATATTGATATTTTCTAGTGATAACAAATCACTAGACAATGTTTGATGGGTGTTAGTGACACTGTTCATCACACACAGCCTTTTTTAAAGAAGAAAACCCCTGTATAACTGCAATGGAGGGATTCTCCCTGTGTCCATATTCCTGCCCTTGCCTAGAGGTGCTTCCTCCTTGGGGGATGGTCCTATGAGTTGATTTACTAATGGTTTTAGGCAGTGAAGGGCTATCAAAAATTTTACTACTACACTGTGGGCATGGCTTTTGCAGGATGCCCTGCATTTTATTTCAACATCTTTCATTGCAAACTGGATACTCTGGGGTATAGCTCCATTTTTGCTACCCCACTGCATTCTCCCCATCCAGGCAGCAGCCCAATCCTGGCTTTAGGATGGGCTTTCTCCCCCTGGGAGCCAGACTCCTCCATTAAAGCAGCTGATGGTTTGGCCTTGACAATGGATGATCGGGGCACTGGGGAGGGAGAGGTGGCCTTGTTTGTTGACTCCTCCCCTCTACTGACCTTTCCAGTTTTAGTTTTGGCTTTCCCTCTGCCACTGCATTCAGCCATTGCCTAAATGTGCAGCTGTGAGGGAAAGTGAGTCATTCTGCTTGCCTCTTGGAGCGTCAGGATACTGAAGAGGATGGAAACAGTATCAGCTGCTCAATCTGTGTGTGTACAGGCTCAGAGTGTCAGCAAGAGCGATGGTGACATCAGCAGGTGGAACATCACGTGGGCCCAACAGTCAGCTGTTCCTGGGTAGCACGAGTGGCAGCAAAGTACTCTTTGAAATAAGCAAAGACAGGATCTGGCAGCTAATGGAGAGCAAGTGACAGACGAAATGGCCGTTGCGGCCAAGATTGAAATCAGCAGGCCTGGTAAGTCTCTGAGCATTCATATTCAATTATGTTGGGGGCTGAACATAGAGCTGAGTCTCAGGGCCCTCCTGCTTATACTATTACCATCCATAACTAGGTCCCAAATAATTATTTACAAGTGAAGTGTTAATCTGGCTAGGGATCACAGGCTCTAGCTGGAGGGAGAGGCATGGTGGCCTGTCAAGCTTGAGGCTTCTGTGACTTCTCCTCCAGGCAAAGCAATCCTCTCCCCCTACTTAGTATCAATGAAGTACAGGCCAATAACCTGATCTGGTGCCAATGACAGGCTTGCACTTGCTTCCTCAGCAGCGGTAATTCGCACTTCAGAAGTCAGACAGGCTTTCAGCTGGAATTGCTCCTTTTTCCTCACTATGACAGATGTCACTGATAGAAAACTCACAGAAATTTTGAAATCTGAAGAGATTGAAGTTAGACAGAAAAGTTTATATCCTCCAAGGATGGGAGAACACAAGTTCTTTATGTCTAGGACCAAGTCAAAAGAGGGAGTGTGAGGGTACAGGTGCTTTTATACTTCTGACTCAGTCCTGATTGGCTAACGGGCAGTGTCTTCCCATTCTTGAAGGCTAACCCCAACCACTATGGAGAAAGTCAACTTCAAGGGCATAATTGAAAATGTGAAGGTTTAGTCTGAAGGCTGTTTCAGCCAGGCACAAACTTTGATTTCTAATCTTTTGAACAATGGGTAAGAAGGTATCCTTCAGGCTCAGTGCTGGAAAGGAGATATTTATACTATACATAGAAAGTATGGTCATTGACCAAACTCTACCATTCCTTTCCAGGACTATCCATTCAACAGGATACATTTCCATATCATCTCACAAGAATCTGAATTGGGATTTATAGGGGCTTCCTCAGTGTTTTAGTTCTGGTTATCTCCAACTAAAAATAAAAATATAACCAACTAAAAGCAGTTTCTAGCACTTTTTCAGTTGCCTAGGTTTCTTCGTGATTAGCACAACCACATTCTTGTAGGAGCAGACGATAGAAGCATGCTTTATGCTGATTATTTGGGTGTGATGTAGTTACCCTCCAAATTAGGGCATGAGAAGTAATTTTTGCAAGGATTAGTTGCTTCTCATTAGCTGATTAATGGAATGATTGTAATTGTGTTTCTGAGTGGTGGAAGATAAGGTACCAGGGTGTTATTTGAACTCAAAGGGTGTTGTGGTTAGCTCTGGCCCAACTCCTGCCCCAAGGACTGTGGATGTGTGGGAGACATCCACATGCTGCAGGCCTGTTTTGCCCCCGGTGGAATCTGCTGATGAAGGCTCCTCTGACCAAGAAGACATGAGTGACAGGGAGGGGCCGAGTGTGGCAGACAGCTCAGAAGGAGATAAATTATCTCCTTGGATTCAGAACAAGAGTTAATGATACAGCCACGCATGCGGAGAGCGACGCATAGGCAACAACAACTGAGATATTATTATCAAAGAAAATGAGGCCACCTGTGGTTGGGTAGGGCTGTGGTTATTAGTGAGGCTGCTATAAATAGCAGCCTGTGGGTTTGGCCATTGTGGAGGATTATCTGATCGCTGTGTTTCGTGACTGCTTTACTAACTTTGACCTTTTGTGTGCTGATTTTCCCCCACTTTGAAACTAAGCCAGAGCAAAGTGTGTTTCACTTTGTGAAAGAAGAAGGACTGTGAATTGCCTCATAGCTGCAAGCTAAGTATCACAGAACTGATCAGAGACTAGTACAAATTACCGGTTTGTTTGGAGACGAGTGCTCTTTGCTATACCAAAAGAGGGCTTAGGTTAAGTGAATTTTCCTTGTAAAGAACATTGTTTTGAATTTTCAAATGTGTGTGTGTCTGAAATTTGTACCTGTGAATTTTTTGGGAGGAGTCTACCAGAGAGCCCGACAGAACAAAGGGTGGGGGTGAAATGGAGTGGAATGGATCAGACATTAGAATAAAATTTATCAAGTGAGCGATGGTTGTTAAACAGCATTGGGAAATTAGTTTCCATAAAAAAAATCAAAAGTAAACTTTGGTCTTTTTGTATTAGATTCTCTCTTCTATTTAACTTTGAACCTGTACTAATAGGACTGTCGATGTCTGTCCATAGACACTGGCAGGATTTTCTTTGCTAACTTTGCCTACTATTCTGTCATCCCTCTTGTGGGTCTTAGATATGTTTCCTAAACCTTGGTTGTTAACTAAATCTTGTTATCTCATAGCTGTAGTACACACAGCAACATGTAATACAGTTAAATATTATCAAAATGAAAAGTTGTCTAAAAACTCATCCCTGAAGATTTTGACCCTTCTTTTTTATTATGTTAAATGGAAAGGATAGTGAAGATGGTAAATCTAAAGCATTTGAGCATCTCATATAACAGCCATTCATCTCAGGGAATTCCTTCCTCTTCTGCACCTAATCTTTTTCTTTTAAACCAGTCCCTAGTTCAACATCTCTCCAAAACCTCTTCTTTCTCTCTTCTGTTTTTTCTTATTATTTTTTCATCATTCTGCATCTCCACTAATTGATTTTCTAATGCTGATACTACAGTCTTAAAACTCATTGATTGTTCATTCAAAAGCCAGAAAATGAATATTCTTATTTAAATTCCTGTATCCTATGTTGTCTTCTCATTCCTCAGAAGCATTTTCATCTAGAAAAAACATATAAGAACTCTTTCATCTTCTAAAATGATTATAGCTTTCCTACTGTTTTTCTGAAAGTTGCCTCCTTTCTTTTTGTAATCCATAGTTCACTTTCTCAGTATAATTTATCCTCTTTCCCTTTCAAAGAATAGCTGCATTCATGACTTTAGGCTGATAATGTTTTTGGGAGAAATGATTTTTGGCTGTGTTCCAGAAAGGTAGGAATCTAATTTGAACAAATTGCTCAGGAAAGGATTTTGACAGGAAGAGAGTCTGGAAAATCAAGGCAGGAAAAACTTCAACAATCCTTCAAGAATAAAGAAGGAATAAAAAAGGAAAGAATTACAGAAATTCCTACCTAACCTCACAGAAAACTGCCGCTTCTGATCTGCTATTGACATCTCATTCCCAGCTTATTTCACTACTTATAATATTACCTGCCATGGCTGTACATCCTGAAAATTAGATTTCTTGCCACTCAACCTTCTTATATATTGTTGTTTATGCACTTGTAAGGTATGTAAAGCATGTGCCACAGCATATACTGCATTATATATGCTGTAACTGGGACTGGTCATCCTCATTTCAAAAAAAGCCCCAGGAAGGATCTCCAGTTTCTCTTTTCCAGTGCAGATACCCTCGTGATGTTCATTCTCGGGTGGGTCTGGAAATACACAGCCAAATGCATGTTCCCATATATCTTTAAGGAAACCATCTTGGGGAAAGAATGAGAAATGGTTTCTTGTCTCAAGAAAATGCTGAAATTCTTTAACTTCATTTGAGTAAACTGCAAAGGAGAGTGCACCATGGAGCACTTGGATATCCCAGCTCTTCTGATAAAAGAATGATGCAAGACCCATTTGGGAAGCAACAATCCACACCTTACCTTTTGGCTTCATAGAAACCATTTCCATTTCAGGCAGATATAACAACCACCTCAAATGTAAAACATATTTTTCTTTGATTATCACAACATTAGCTTTGCTGTTAATGAAACAATGAAATATCTCCACAAACCATTTCAGTCCATCATCCACATTACTGAAATAAATTGTCCTGAACTGCTCTAAGAAAGCAATACAGATACCATGAAGAGAAAACCATGAAAAAATCAGTTGTTCAAATTTTGCTCCACCATCTCCTTTCATAAGAATTCCAATCCAAGTCCATTTAAAGTGGACAAGTAGCTGAAGGATTCCTCTAAAATAGAAGTTTTCATCTGGAACCATGTGATAATAGAAGGGGATATCCGTTTTACCATTTATATTTGGAGGAGAGCCATATAAGAGCTATACAAATAAATACACGGAAAAATGATTGACAAAATCAATATGTATTTTCTGCAAATAAAGAGTTCTAAAATGTCTCAGAATATGCTCTCAAACAATTTATGTCCATGAAATATTTGTGAAAATACATTTGGGATAAATGATTGCTGAGTTCCCCTTCATCTTCACAATTCAATGATTCTCTGGATTTCTTTTGTTTTTGTGTATTATTTTTTTTTCTTCAACAATAAAAATAATTTCATGAATGAATATTCTTGATCCAAAATGGCGCTGATGGAGGCTGCCTCGGTGAAATGCTCTCAAATAGTTTCTTCATCTTCTACTATTCCCTGCAATTCTTAATAGATTTCATACTCAAGAGACCATCTGCTAAGAATTAAGAAACGTTTCCTTAAGGAGCAGCTCTCTGCAACTTCACCCCCCCACACACACACCTGCCTTTACAAACACAGAGGAGATTTTAGCACAGGAGAAAGCCATTTCCTGGCAACCATGGATCACCCAAAACAAACACAGCTGGCAGAGATAAAGACATAAAAGGGCAGGAATTTTAAATAGACTTAAGAACAAGGGAATTTTTAAAAAATGCTCCCTTCAATCTTTCTTATCAGGACAGGAAAGAAGAAGGAGGCTTGGCACTTCCAATCTGGAAAGATTACTATATTGCCGCATCTCTATCATGGATGAGAGTTTGGATGAGCCTATCTAATACCAGACTACTTAATCTAGAAGGTCATGACCTCCATTTAGGATGGCATTACTATTTATGGGACGAAAAACCCCAGACCCACAAATATTTTACCAACCATCTGATTAGGAAATCGTTAATATATACTTGGAAAAAAATTAAGACAAAACTTTATAAAGGAATCCCATTATGGTACGCTCCACTAGAAGCATATGTGCATCCCAATTTTCATAAAAAAAACAATATAATAAGATACAAGGACATAATAAACTCTAATGGTGAAATCAGATCTAGGACAGAATTAGAAAATCTTGGTCAAAAAACAGAATGGTGGGAATACTTGCAGATACAAACTAAATTTAATAAGGATAAAAGCAAACCCGGAATAATAAAAAAATGCTCCACTAGACAAATTATGCACAGGACCCCAAGAACAATTAATCAAGAAATTTTATTCTTACTTAAACTTTAACGAATTGGATAATATTAATACAAAAATTAACGTAAAACAGTGGAATCTGGACCTTAAAAAAGAGATTAAAGAAGATGAATGGCAACTACTCTGGAGTATAAATTTCAAACTAACCATTGCCACGTCTTACAAAGAGAACTTAATTAAAATGTTTTAAAGGTGGCACATTACTCCGATAAAATTAACAAAACTAAACAATAAACTTTCACCATACTGTTGGAAGTGTCACCAAGAGATTGGCACCTATTTCCACCTATGGTGGCAATGCACAAAAGCCCAGAAGTTCTGGAATATAATTGGACTCTGGATCGATGAAATATTAAATTTGAAAATTGAAAAAAAAACCGAATGCTTCCTTCTAGGTATTATTAAACAAAATTTGTCTAAAACCCAAATACATCTAATTGTCCACTTAGTTACAGCAGCTAGACTAACCTTTGCACAGTGGTGGAAAAACGAGGATATACCTTCGAAAGATGCAATAATCAAAAAAATCAAATACTGTGCAGAGATGACAAAATTAACTATACTAGTTAGGAATGAAACAATATCCTTATTTAATAATTGCTGGGATCCCTTTTACAATTGGTTAGAGAAAAAAGAGACCACCACGTTACATAATTGAAATGATGGTTACAAACTCAACCAGATACAAATCCGATATATAGTTTTCTCATATTTCTTGCTATAGTGATAAGAGACTTTAGAAATATATGTACAGAATATTCACTACTAAATCTTACAATCTCTATATTTAGATTAATTCAACGCCAGTATTTAAATACTCAGATGGCTAACCTGATATTAGGGAATGAGCTAATAAATTAGGAACTGGTTCCCGCTTTCAGTACAGCTTCTCCGGATATTCGCCTACTCTTTTACTTTCTCTATTTTCCCCATTTCCTCTGTTCTCTTTACTCTCTCCCCTCTTTTTCTACCCCCCTCCTTTCTACCCCTCCTTTTTTCTGTATAAATGTCTATGTTCACAAATTGTTATACCATGCTAAGACTCAATTGGTTTTTGTATTGACTTTTTATGTTTTGTATATTTGTTAATAAAAAATTTAAAAATAAAAATAAAAAAATCTTTCTTATCAATTGATGTTCACTTGCAAACAAGATGAATAAAATATTGCTTTTAAACAGATGCAATTCTGAGTTTCACAACGCATCTGCACTATACTTTACTGAAACCTGGCTAAACGAGGAAATTGATGATAATAGTATGCATATATAGTGAAACCTTGACTAACAACCATAATTTGTCCTGGAATGTTGGTCATTAGCTGAAATGTTTGGTATCCGAAACAATTTTCCACATAAGAAATAAAGGAAATGGATTTAATTGGTACCCAGCCTTTATTTCTTGTGGGGGAAATTGATCCCTCATTTATCGCGGGTGTTCCATTGCAGGGCCACCCGCAATGAAGGATTTTTTCTCTCCCCCCACACCCAATGTCCCTCCCTCCCTCCCCCATTCCTTATCTCTTTACCTCTTGTCTCTCTGCCTTCATCTCCTCGGCAGGCAGGCACTGATTTTGCTGGTCCCAGGGGGGCTTCTCTTTGAGGTCAGCGGTGGTTGTAATGGCTGCAGTGGTGGCTGCAGTGGCTTCTTTTTGAAGACAGTGGCAGGGGTGGGGGAAGGGTCCTGGGGGCCTGGGGGCCTGGGGGCCTGGGCATGGATGTGATGTTCCTGGTGCTGCTGCTCCTCAAAAGGAAGCTGCCGGAGCTGCCTCAGCAGTTACCGCCACTGCTGGGACCAGCTGGTGGTGGCAGCAGTGATGGTGGCATAAGTGCTGAGGCAGCTCTGGCAGCTTCCTTTCGAGGAGCAGCAGCACTGGGAACATCACCTTCATGCCCAGGCACCCAGCCCCCCCCCGCTGTCCTCAAAAAGAAGGCACCAGAACCACCGCCAGAATTGCCACCACCACTGCTGTCCTGAAAGAGAAGCCTCTCCCCCCCCCCCCCCCCGGGACTGCCTTGTCATAGCCAAAGTGACGATTTGTTGTTCCCCTGGCGAGAAGACGAAGGCAGAGAGGCAAGAAGTAAAGAGGTAAGGAGAGGGGGGGAGTGTGGGACAATTGGGTGTAACATTTCGAATAACAACCAATTTTTTTTGTTTAGACTCTGAATTTTTGTTCAGTATCTGGTGCAAAGTTTTGACAAAATTTTTGGTTGTTATCCAAGGCATTCGTTAACTGACGTTCCACTGTACTGGTGTTATAGATATTTCACGCAGATAGGAATGCAGAATTATCAGGGGGGGATGAGGAGGCTCATGTATATATATCAACAACAGCTGGTCTCAGGACATCACCATTATACACAAATTCTGTGATGAAAATTTGGAGTCTTTAATTATGAATTGCAAACCTTTTAATTCTCCTCAAGAGATTAATTCTTTCTTAATATCTGCGATTTATGTCCCTCCACAGGCATCTGTAAAAAGGACACTAAGAAATCTAGCTGTTAAAATTATGGAGGCTGAAGCCAAATACCCTGATTCACTGGCCATTATTTTGGGAGATTTAAACAAAGCAAACCTAAGAGATGGTTTACCAAAATACTTTCAACATTTAAATTGTTCCAATAGAGGTAATAGAAACATAGAAGATTGATGACAGAAAAAAACCTCATGGTCCATCTACTTTGCCCTTATACTATTTCCTGTATTTTATCTTTGGATGGATATATGTTTATCCCAGGCACGTTTAAATTCAGTTACTGTGGATTTATCTACCACGTCTGCTGGAAGTTTGTTCCAAGTATCTAATATTTTCTCATGTTGTTTCTGATCTTTCCCCCAATTAACCTCAGATTGTGCCCCCTTGTTCTTGTTTCCTATTATAAATACTACCCTCCTGAACCTTGTTTAACCCTTTAACATATTTAAATGTTTTGATTATTTCACCCCCTTTTTTCTGTACTCCAGACTAAACAGATTAAGTTCATGAAGTCTTTCCTGATAAGTTTTATGCTTAAGACCTTCCACCATTTTTGTAGTCCATCTTTGAACCCGTTCAATTTCATCAATATCTTTTTGTAGGTAAGGTCTCTAGAACTGAACACAGTATTCCAAATGTAGTCTCAGCAGTGCTCTATATAGTGGGATCACAATCTCCCTCTTCCTGCTTGTTATACCTCTAGCTATGCAGCCAAGCATCCTACTTGCTTTACCTACCGCCCGACCACACTGTTCACCCATTTTGAGACTGTCAGAAATCACTACACCTAAATCCTTCTCTTCTGAAGTTTTTGCTAACACAGAACTGCCAAAACAATACTCAGATTGAGGATTCCTTTTCCCCAAGTGCATTATTTTACATTTGGAAAATAGTAAACGGCAGTTTCCATTGCTTTGATCATTTATCTAGTAAAGCTAAGTCATTTACCACATTACAGATGCCTCCAGGAATACCAACCCTATTGCACACTTTAGAGTCATTGGCAAATAAGCAAACCTTCCCTACCAAACCTTCCCCTATGTCACTCACAAACATATTTTAAAAAATATGACCCAAAACAGACCCTTGTGGCACACTGCTTGTAACTACTCTGCTCAGAATGCTCACCATTAACAACAACCCTCTGATATCTATGCTTCAGCCAGCTGCAGATCCACTGAACTATCCAGGGATTAAGTCCACTCTTCACTAATTTATCTATCAGTTCTTTTTGTGAGACTGTATCAAAAGCTTTGCTGAAGTCCAGATAGGCAATATCCATGGCACCACCTTCATCCAACACCTTTGTGACATAGTCAAAGAAATCAATGAGATTAGTCTGACATGATTTGCCCTCAGTAAAACCATGCTTGTTTGGGTCCAATAAGTTACTGGTTTTTAGATGCTGATTTACCCTCTTTTTGAGTAGAGTCTCCATCATTTTAACTACAACTGATGTCAAGCTAACTGGTCTGTAGTTACCAGATTCTTCTCTACTACCCTTCTTGTGGATAAGCACAACATTGGCCATTCTCCAACCATCAGAAATGTCTCCTGTTGAAAGAGATTGGTTAATATCTTAGACCATTGCTACACAACAATTAAAAAATGCTTATCGTTCCTTATCAAGAGCAGCTGTGGGCCACTCTGATCATTGCATGATTCACCTTTTACCTGCTTACAATTAAACGAGTGAGGACCAGGACTGAAGAAGCAAAGTTAAAGCTACAGGCTTGCTTTGACTTCACAGACTGGAATGTTTTTAAATACACCTTTGCAGACCTAGATGAACTCACAGATACTGTAGCATTATATATCAGCTTCTGTGAAGACCTATGTGTAACAACCAGGAATTTGCAAATATACAGTAACAATAAAGCTTGGTCCAGAGCCAAACTCATGCAGTTACATCATTCCAAAGAAGAAGCCTACAGAAATGGTCATAGAATGCTGTACAATGAGACCAGAAATATATGAACAAGGGAGATCACAGCAGCAAAAGAAACTACTGTGAAAAGCTAAAGAATCAGTTCTCAACAAATGAATCAGCAAACTTGTGGAAAACTCTCAAAAACATCACCGGTTACAGCAAATCACCTTCCCAAGCTGAAGGAAATCAGCAACTGGCTGATGACCTGAATGTGTTCTACTGCAGGTTTGAAAAGAAACCACAACCACCTATCTGCACAACTTACATCCCAGACACACCAACAACAACCAAATCTTCTACAACTGAACCCATCCCATTGGTTTTACAACCCCAAGTGATCACAAAAAAAGGAAGTGCAAGATCTATTTCAAAGACAGAAGGCTTTAAAAGCACCAGGCCCAGGCAAGACGACTTCTTCTTGCTTAAAACTCTGTGCTGACCAATTGCCCCCCCATCTTCACCCAAATCTTCAACAAATCACAACAGTTGTGCTATGTTCCTTCCTGCTTCAAACGCTCTGCTATCATCTCAATGTCGAAGAACCCCTTCATCAAGGAACTGAATGACTACAGACCAGTTGTTCTAACATCTGTAGTTATGAAAACCTTTGAAAGGCTAGTGATGACCCATTTGAAAACCATCACAGATCCACTGTTAGACCCCCTGCAATTTGCATACTGAGCAAATAGATCGCCAGATGATGCTGTTAATATGGCTCTATGCTGCATCCTACAACATCTTGCATGTCCAATGACATACGCTATGGTCCTCTTTGTAGACTTCAGTTCAGCATTCAGCACCATCATATCAGACATTCTCTTAACCAAAGTAAATCAGCTAGCAGTACCTAAAAATATTTGTAAGTGGATCACAAGTTTTCTAACAGACAGGAAGCAGCAGGTGAAGTTAGGAAGAATCACATCTGATACAGGTACAATTAGCATAGCCCCTCCCCCAAGGCTGTGTACTCTCACCACTTCTCTTCTCTCTATACACCAATGTCTGCATCTCAAATGATCCATCTGTTAAACTACTGAAGTTTGCAGATGATACAAGAGTGATTGAACCCATTTGAGACAATGATGAATCCACATACAGATAGGAGGTTTAATAACTAGCCTTGTGGTGTGACCGAAACAATCTAGAACTGAACACACTCAAAACTGTAGAAATGGTGGTAGGCTTTAGGAGAAATCCTCCCATCCTTCCACCTCTCACAATACTAGACAACACAATATCAACAGTAGAGACCTTCAAATTTCTAGGTTCTATCATATTTTCAGACCTAAAATGGTCACCTAATATCAAAAACATCATCAAAAAAGCACAACAAAGAATGTTCTTTCTGTTCCAACTCAGGAAACTTAATCTGCCCAAGGAACTGCTGATACAGTTCTACAGAGGAATCATTGAGTCTGTCATCTGCACCTCTATAACTGTCTGGTTTGATTCTGCAACTCAACAAGACCGACACAGACTTCAGAGGATAATCAGAACTGCAGAAAAATCAATTTTTGCCAACCTGCCTTCCATTGAGGATTTGTATACTGCTCGAGTCAAAAGAAGGGTGGTAAAAATATTTACTGACCCCTCATGTCCTGGACACAAACTGTTGCAACTCCTACCCTCAAAACGTTGCTACAGACACTGTACACCAAGACAACTAGACACAAGAACAGTTTCTTCCCAAACACCATCATTTTTACTAAACAAATAATTCCCTCAACAACTTTTTATTAAATCTATACTTCTATTTCTACTAGTTTTTTTCTCATCATTCCTATCATCATTTTCCTCCCACTTAGGACTGTATGACTTTAACCTGCTGCTTGTACCCTAAGATTTTTATTAATATTGATTATTTCTTCATTGCTTATTTAACCCCTATGGCAATCATTAAGTGTTATACCACATGATTCTTGACAAATGTATCTTTTTCTTTTATGTACCTTGAGAGCATATGCACCAAGACAAATTCCTTGTATGTCCAATCACACTTGGCCAATAAAGAATTCTATTCTTTATTGGTTCATACTATCTTATAGAACCACAGAGGGTTTGTAAGCTCTTTGTTGTACAAATAAGACAAAATTCTTAGGCTTTTTCCCCATCTGGGTGTCAGACTCTGGTAGGCAATGCATATCATCTCTGGCATATTGAATCCTACTCTTATGCATTAGATACTAGTATTGTCCCATATTAGAAGACAATAAATTCTGATTCAGTTTTGATTAAGCATGTTGAACAAAGCCCATACTCACCAGGAAAATGCACAGCTCATCACAAGATTGAAATCCCACAGGCCAGCTTGGAAAGCAGCTCTTCACTTAACATTTACCCAGTTTTATCCCAAGAATGCCTGGAGATAAGAATGGTCCAAGATGCAATGGTCCATCTTCTGAACTGATCATTAGTGAATGTTATACCAAACCATATGGTTTTATGTGCCTCATTTTGTCTGGTTGAAACTCAACAGAATCAAATGTTATACTGGAGGAGGTGCCTCTGCTTGTATCAGTGGGGATGGAAAGATTCTCCTTGTTGTGACTGTGGCACTGTGGCAGATATGCAAACTATTAAACTTATTTATTTATTTATTTATTTATTTATTTGATTGATTGATTTATAGCCCGCCCTTCTTCTCATGTCTTACAAGAGTAAAAGTGGCTTACAAGAGTAAAAGTCAATCTAACAATAAAAGTAATTAATTATGAATATTAAGAAAAGTTAAAAAGATAAGAACCCTGTATAACACAATCTATCATCCATCATTCACACTACTGGGCAGAGAGAGCTATTGCTCCCAGCCACAGGCCTGCCAGCATAGATGGGTTTTCAATACCTTTCAAAAGGCAGGGAGAGTGGGGGCAGTAGGAATCTCTGGGGGAGTTAGTTCCAGAAGATTGAGGCCACCACAGAGAAGGCCCGTCCCCACGATCCTGCCAGTTGACATTGTTTGGCCGTTGGACCCCTGATTGTATATATGTTTACTTCTTTTCTCATCATACATTAATGATTATTTTAACTGTTTTAATATTGGATTTTTATATGCTGTTTTTGTTACTGTTGCTAGCCACCCTGAGTCTATGGAGAGGGGCGGCATACAAATCCAATAAAAATAAATAAATAAATAAATAAAATAATATAATAATAATGGCAATCTCAAATATGTCACAAATCTTTTTCTAGCTCCTGTATATTGATATTGATCCAATATGCCTCTAAATACAAAGATTTAAGTTTCCAAGAAACATTGTTTTAGAATATATGTGGCTTAAATTCATTTTGGGAATGGATGCTATCCTCACCCCAAATCTCCCTTATTTCCTTATATAGTCTGCTTCAAAATCTACTATGATAAGCCTTGCTTCAAAGAAATGCACTGATTAAGGGGTAGATGAGGAATGGGAGAAATCAGGTTCAAGTCTATCATAACCAAAAGAGCTCAGTGTATAAAACTTTGGATCCATCATACACTCTCCCAGCCTAACCAGTCACAATCGGTAGTAGCAAAAAAAATATAGGAGGAGAGAGCACTTCCCTGAGCATGAGAATTGAAGGTAGCAACTAAATCAAACAAAATATACCAAATACAATTCTGAAATCTTATGTCATTTGTATTCATCACAATAGCTACTTTATTGGGAAGAAATCCAAATATCCTGCAAAAAAGAAAAATATTTAATGCTTATCAATTGTTAATTGTTTGAAACTGACAATCATATCAAATTCTGAAATTTGATACACATTTCTTTACACCTTGACAATTATATTCTTCATCTACATCATAATTAATATCTTGCAATCCCTTCTATCTGAAAATACAAAGCAAAGTAAGGGCAACATATCATGACTGCATCTTACCTGTGGAATCCTATAAACACCTAAAATGTCTGCCATATCACTAGAAATTTGAGGATCAAGAGTCCCAATAACTGATTTCAGTTTGTTCAGGATGCCACACTTGTAGTTGGGAATAAATTGGTTCTGACTGGAGAAAAGTTCCATTGTGGCATGGTATGTGTACTCTCCACCATAACTTTCATATATTCTAAAGCCCAAAGTAACGTTAGGTAAGAGCTGGAGGTCTTCATTGATCTTCTTCACAGCAAATATCATGGTCAAAATATGCTGATAATACTTGATTAGAATTCTGCAATGGAAATTAGATGCCGAATCAAATGAAATTATGCGTCTAAAAAGAGCACCAAATTAAACTTTACAAGAATAATGATAACTGATAATTTGATTATCATTCACTTTTTGATGAAATCAGAATTTGTTTTTCATAAGTGTGTTATATGATTCTGGGCAAAGCATTTGCTCCACGTGTAAAATACACATTAAATTTAATTAGCACCATTAAACTGTGGAATTTGATCCCTTTATACTTTGGTAGAAAAGATTTTTATTGTAATTTAAAAGACCTCAAAGAAATAACATGAATTTTGATTATGGATTTCCTTTACATTTTCTTAAAGGTGTATCTAGGTTCTTTTCCAGAATTGACAAAATATTTTCTTAACTGCACCATCATGAAATTATATCTCTAATAAGATATAATATATCATGGCCATATTTATTTATTTATAGGTGTTTTATTTATTCATGTAAAATATGCTGCCTCTTTGACTTAATACTATTATTCCAATAGTTAAATACAATTTTCCCTTTTTTAATCATTTAATTTTAGAAGCTGATGTTATAATTTCCAGAAATATGTAATAATGAAGGACTGAATAATTTTATTTTAATTTTCTCCCTTTCTTTAAGCAACACAACATCTTACTATTACTTTTCTTTAGAAATCATAATGAAAGCATAAATTGAAAGCATTTTTTATTTTTATTTTAAAATGTATATGTGCAATATTGGAATTAATTATAATTAATAGATTTGATGTATAAAAGAATTTTATTGATTAAATAGTAGAAAACTTAATTATGATGGTGATGATGATGATGTCTGGATAGTGGATGTGGCAGTGCTTGGAGACAGCAGAATAAAAGAGAAAGAACTGGAGAAGATAACAAAGTACAAAGACTTACAAATAGAGATAGAGTAACTATGGCAAGCAATGATAGTACCTATAGTAATAGGCACTGGGAGAAATCCCAAAACAACTTGAACACTATAGGCATTGACAAATTTGCCATCAATCAATTGCAGAAGACAGCTTTATTTGGAACAGCTCCCATCTGGTGACAATATCTGTAATACTATCAAACATCCAGATTTGCCCGTCCCAGATCCTGGTAAGGACTCAATAGGCAGACCAAAATTACACGGCCAATCTGAATATCAGGCTGATTGTAGTAGAGGTAGTAGTAGTAGTAGTAGCAGCAGCAGCAGCAGTAGTAGTAATATTTTGATACCTAGGATACTGGCAGCAACCTGTATCAAACATTAGCACCACTCAGTGATATTTGTGATACTTTTTAAAATGCTCAGTTGATTAAGTTTCATGTTTAATGGATAATAATAATAATAATAATAATAATAATAATAATAATAATAAATGTCTTACAGTGGTTCACCACCAGCAGAATTCTTGGGAACTTCTTTAAAGCATTCTACAACTCTACTTATAAACACTAATGAAGTAATGCCACCAATAATGAAGTCACCTGCTTGAAAATATTTGTGAACAATCGGGATAGTGTCTTGGATTCTACACATTATTGGTTGAGCCTTGCAAGATATATGGGGCAATAACAGGATAGCAACCAATATCATCTTTACTATAGCTTGTTATCATTTCTATGTAATGTTGACAAGTCTCCAATAATAGATAACCTTGAAATAAATCTCTCTATTCTTCACATAACTCCACTTGCATTTTGAGCTTCAGAATAAAAATAATTCTGCTACATCATTCCAGTAATGATTTTATCTGCCCCCAAACTCTAAATATATGTTTTTTCTAAAACATATGAAGGATTTAAACTGCCCATCATCCCTTATGGCTCATTCTTCTAAATAAACATAAATTGTCTACCAGGGGTTTGAGAACCAACAAGGTTAAAAATGATACTTTTTTTTATAATTATAGTGATGGGTGAAAAAAAAGTGTGACTTTAAATTGCCATTACTCTATTGATTTAAGAATATGGTTCTCAATTTTGAACCCATTATTAGTATTCAGAATTTCACAGAGCTCTAGCTTCACATCATCCCATGGGAAAAGACAGCTCATTCAACTTTATGGAAGGTATCAGACCTGCCTCAGCTTAGAGAAATAAAGATGGAGTTTTTGTTTATGAAATCCTGCATTCAGCAACCATTATTTCCAATTTAACTAAAGTTCTAACCAGAATCCAGAACGTTGGAGCGATCGGTGCTTGTCAGCTTGATTCTTGTAGGCTCAGCAGCATTGATCAATGCTCTCTTGGTGTTTTCCCATCCTTTCTTTATGGGTTCCATCCATTCAGCCAGGACTTGGAAGTCCATAGGTAGTTCCGTCATGGAAATAAACTCTTGGCCACTAGTGATTTGGAAAGGGGCCAACCCGGTGCTGCTGTGAACAGCGTTATTATATGCTACTTCTGCAAATGGCAGCAATTCCACCCAGTCATATTATTGGTAATCTACATTAACAATGGAAGTACTGCACCATTGTATTAGTCCATTTTGATGCACCATTGGTACTTGGAAGGAAAGCTGAGCTAAACCCTTGCATGGATCCAATCAGGGATATGAATGTTTTTTGTGGATCCAATCAAACATTCTTTTACCTGAGTCTTCACATCACGCAGTGCTGGATCAAATGTTGAAGCTCAGGACTCCAACCAGAACCCCAAGCCCAGGGTGGCTGGATGAAATTTTTAGCTTAGATTCAGATTAATTGTCAGGGTTCCAGGTAACATTCAAATTTAAATCAGCGTCAAATTTAAATCAAGTCAAGGTATTCCTTAAAGTTCCAATTTATTTCAGAGCCGTCCTGGCACCTACATTGGGGAACCCGAATCTGAGCTTCCTACCCAGTTGAAAGTTCACATGCCTTACCCCTCCTCCCCATCCACAAACTTGTCACTTTGCCCACTCAGGTTGTGCTAGCATGGCAACTCTTTCTTCCACTTCCACCCACTGGTGGACATATGATGATCTTGAACCTCTTGAAGGAACCTCTTGGGAGGAACCCTCCCAAGTTCACATAACATCAGATCTTCTACAGATAGTGTGGCAAGCTGTTGGTTTATCACCAACTTCTGCATCGGCTTAATATCCAATTTAATCATTAGTATTCTGCATTCTTTATCTTTATAGATTAAGTTTGATTTTATTGTTTATATTGGGAGGAGGAGCTTCTGCAGGTGGTCATAATGGAGAGATTTTGGCTGGTTAAGAAGACTACAGTGGAATATTGTACATTTCTAAGATTTTTGACAGTTTTAGCCCAAACGTTGCTGGTTTAATAATAACTCTTCTTCACAGATGTCCTAGATTGCAGTTACTTGATAGAAAGGTACAGACCCTCTTTGATTTTCATTTTGTCTGCAAATTTTTGTATGTGTCCCTAGTGTCATCTACTGTTTTACATACTATGGACCATGTAGTCTGCACTAGTGTTACCCACTCAGCCAGACACACACATTGGAGTGACCATTGCAAAATTGCAGACTGTTGCAGCATAGCAATAAAGTCCTGGCCCATGGCAACATGAAATGGCATGAAGGGCTTTGTCTCTACGGAAATGGGGTGGTCAGTTTTACAGAGGATTGCCAAGGGGATGCATGAACTTCAGGGATGGAGAGCAAAGCAAGAGAAGGCACCATAGGCTACACTGCCCCAGCCCAACTCAATCTAGACCATCTGATCCATGGGTTAATGAGACAATTGGTTGTGCCTCCCCAACCAGCCTTTCTTGCCAGGTGCTGCTGTACTGGTGGCTCTGTCCTACCCAACTCTTCCCACTGCCATTTCCTGTGAACTTCCCAGAAGACGGCTGAAGTGAGGGGCAGATGGTAGTGCATTGGCCTCTCTGGTGCTCAGCTTATCTTCCTGGTGAGGCTCAGAGCACAGTTGCTATCATTGCTGCCCATCTCATCTTCTTGGTTTCTGCTCCAGGACCTTCACAGGCTGGGAAGCATCAGGGCATGCACCTACAAAGCTCACCAGCCTCAGCATCCACTGCTCCAGGCTGGTGTGAGGCCTTGATGGGGCAGAAAGTGGAGAGCTGGTGAATGGGCATGCTAGGCAGTCTTTAAGCCTCTCCAGAAAGGCAAGGCTAGTGGCAGCCAGAGCACTTTCTTCCTTTTCCCATTTCAAAAAAAAGAAAGAAAGAAGGAAGGAAGGAAGGAAAGAAAGAAAGAAACAAACAAAGAAAGAAGGTATTGTGAGTGGTTCATGCATCCAGCTCAGCTGGTCACAGGTTTTGAATACCAGGAGATGGAGGAATACTGACATCACAGCCCAGTGTTCTTATCATCTGAGTCTGAGAGTGAGAGTGAAGGAGAATTGGACACAGGGAAACCACCAGAGACTATAGAGCCCCCCCTCCCATTAAATATCTCTATGGGACATTTGGCCACACCCTGGCAGGATATAAGACAAGTTGATGAGTAAATGGGGTGTGGAATGACAATGCTCAGCATGGATGCTATAGTCTCAGAACAGAGAGCCGTGTCTGTTCCTTTGGATTTTCTTTCCAGTGTTTGGCTACAGCCCTGAAACTTCCCTTGTGTGTGAGAGTAATTTGTCAAAGCTGAAGAAACAATTAATGGAAGATTTATGACTTTATTCTGGTTTGCATTGCAGACTTTGCTGATAACGACAGAAATGCAGCCAGCCTGACATTCCTTCGCGATCAACTTTCTATTTCAGACTTGCTTGATAAATAGACTTGTTTATGCTTTCTTCTGAATCAGAATTTGATTCCTCAAAGCAAGGAAGGAAGGAAGGAAGGAAGGAAGGAAGGAAAGAAAGAAGGAAGGAAGGAAGACTTATGACCACAATTGAGCCCAAAATTTTGGTTGCTAAGCAAGAGTGTTGTTAATTGAGTTACACATTTTAAAACTTGGCCACACACATCTAGTCACCTGACCAAGCCAAACCCACCTGAAGGAGGTGGGGAGAACTGAGGATGGGTTTTTAGCACCAAGAGGGTGGTGGACTAAAAAAGGTTAGGAACCACTTTTCTACACGCTGACATTTAAGCAATGTAGTGATCCACTCTGACAATAGAATGGGTAGATATCCTTTGAAAGAGACAGATATAAGGAAGAAATGACCTGGGTACAGGACAACCACCAAGCTTGACCTGTACCCAGAAAGAAACTGCGAGCCTGTGTAGCTCACATAGAACAGTGCAACATGAACCAACTATGTGAAATTCAAAATTGCTCATCCAGACATTTTTTTGTTTTTTTTAAATATATTTTTATTGTTTTTCTCCACAATACATCCATACACACACCTTAATTCTTAACAAAAATACACATAAATATACATTTCTATTTGATATAACATACACCCATGTCTTAATTTGCACCTTTTATACTTTAATAACCCACCTGTTTTCCCCTTCTTTCCCCTTCTCCCCTTCCTTCTCTACTTCCTTTTCTCCCTATTAACCTTCCCCTAAGTATATCTATTTGCAATCCATCCTTTAGTTAACAGACAGGTAACTTATGTCCCTAATCCCGTTAAATTGTCTCTCAAAAAATAAAATAAAATGCAGGACAGGAATTTTCATGTTTTCCCATTTTAGACTATGGAAAATATAGAAATAATTTGTTAGCTCCTCCCCTCTTCTGCTCCCCCCTTTCTCCCCATGTGTGAGTGTGTGCAGTGTTCCCCAATTCAATCTTAATTATTTAACAGAATGAATTAAATACATTGATCCCTAAATTCCAATTTGCAAAATTAAAGAGAATCATAGCCTCATAATATCACAGATTTTCAGCTAATACTAAGTGAAGGATAATTTCACTGAGCTTTGCTCCTGTATCAGAAACTCACCCAAACATTTTTATCTCTTCAAAATCACAGACAAATTTACTAGAGCTTTAAACAAACACTTCTAAAATAAGGAAATAATTATAGAGGAGTTTAGTGCATATATTACAAACTTCTCTTGATGAGTTGCTCCCTGTTGTTTAGCTCTGGTCTAACAATAATTATGAAACATTTGGGGAAATATATGCAGACAAGCAATCCTGCACTAGAGGCCAAAATGGAGAAAACCTCCACAGCTACCATGTATTTGCCTTTGGTGCTCAGGTAGGATGGAACAAAAGAAATCCACACACTGCAGAAGATCAGCATGCTGAATGTGAGACATTTGGCCTCATTGAAACTGCTGGGGAGATTCCTGGAGAAAAAAGCTACAGTGAAACTGGCAACTGCCAGAAAGCCCATGTAGCCCAAGACACAGTAGAACATGGTAGCTGAGCCTTCATTGCACTGGAGTATGATTTCCTCAATTTCTGAATGGGTGTCAATATCAGGGAAAGGAGGAAATGTGAACAGCCACACTGTACAGATGGCTACTTGAATCAGGGAGCCAGAAAGAACAATGGAACTGGCCAGTCCTCTTCCCACCCAGTTCCTCATCCTGGATCCTGGCTTGGTGGCCATGAAAGCCAGAACTACAGTGATGGTTTTTCCTAGCACAGAAGACACAGCCACTGAGAAGATAATGCCAAAGCTAACTTGTCGAAAAAGACATATTATATTTCCGGGTGCAACAAGGAACTGCTGTGAGCAAAGAAAGCAGAGGAGCAGGGAGATGAGTAGAACATAGGTAAGATTTCTATTGTTGGCTTTGACGATGGGAGTATGATGATATCTCAAAAATGTTGCTAGCACCACAATTGTGCAAAGACAAAAGAAATTTGCCAGAATCATTAGATTTATTCCCATTGGTTCCTCATAGGATAAGAATGAAATGCTCTTGAGAAGACATGAATCTTGGTTCTTATTCGGATATTTACCTTCTGGGCATTTGGAACAGTCATTCATGTCTGAAATTTAAATTTAAATATGTAATGAAAGGCTCTGAAAAGCTAAAGAATCAATTCTCAACAAATGAATCAGCAAACTTGTGGAAAACTCTCAAAAACATCACCGGTTACAGAAAACTACCTTCCCAAGCTGAAGGAAATCAGCAACAGGCTAATGACCTGAATGTGTTCTACTGCAGGTTTGAAAAGAAACTACAGCCATCTATCTCCACAACTTCCATCCCAGACACACCACAACAGCCAAATCTTCTACAACTGAACCCATCCCATTGGGTTTACAACCACTGGTGATCACAGAAAAGGAACTGCAAGATGTATTTCACAGACAGAAGCCTGGAAAAGCACCAGGCCCAGACAAGATAACTCCTTCTGGCTTAAAAGTCTGTGCTGACCAATTGGCCCCCATCTTCACCCAAATCTTCAACAAATCACTAGGGATGTGCTATGTTCCTTCCTGCTTCAAACACTCTATTATCAACCTAATGCCAAAGAAGCTCTCCATCAAGCAACTGAATGACTACATACCAGTTGCTCTAATATCTGTAGTTATGAAAACTTTGAAAGGCTAGTGATGTCCCACTTGAAAACCATCAAGGATCCACTGTTAGAACCCCTGCAATTTGCATACCAAGCAAAGAGATCGACAGATGATGCTGTTAAATATGGCTCTGCACTACATCCTATAACATCTTGAATCTCCAAAGACCTATGTTATGGTCCTTTTTGTAGACTTTAGTTCACCATTCAATACAATCATACTGAACATTCTTTTAACTAAATCAGCTAACGATGCCTGAACACACCTATAAGTGGATCACAGGCTTCCTAAGAGACAGGAAGCAACAGGTGAAGCTAGGCAAAATCACATCAGACACCTGTACAATTAGCACAGCCCTCCCCCCCAAGGCTATGTAGTCTCACCACTTCTCTTCTTTCTATACTCCAAAGACTACATCCCAAATGAACCATCTGTTAAACTACTGAAGTTTGCAGACGGTACAACAGTGATTGGTCTCATTCAAGAAAACGATGAAACCACATACAGATGGGAGGCTGACCAACTAGCCTCGTGGTGTCACCGAACAGTCTAGAACTGAACATGCTCAAAACTGTAGAAATTGTGTTAGACTTTAGGAGAAATCCTCCCATCCTACCACCTCTCACAATACTAGCCAACACAGTATCAACAGTAGAGACCTTCAAATTTCTAGGTTCTATCATATCTCAAGACCTAAAATGGTCACCTAACAACAAAAATGTCATCAAAAAAGCATAACAAAAATGTTCATTCTGTGCCAACTCAGGAAGCTCAATCTGCCCAAGGAGCTGCTGATACAGTTCTACAGAGGAGTCTGTCATCTGCACCTCTATAACTGTCTGGTTTGATTCTGCAACCCAACAAGACCGACACAGACTTTCAGAGGATAATCAGAACTGCAGAAAAATCAATTTTTGCCAACCTGCCTTCCATTGAGGACTTGTATACTGCACGAGTCAAAAAGATTGCTGTGAAAATATTTACTGGCCCCTCGCATCCTGGACATAAACTTTTTTAACTCCTACCTTCAAAATGTCGCTACAGAACACTCACACCAAAACAACTACACACAAAAACAGTTTTTTCCCGAATGACTCTGTTAAACAAATAATTCCCTCAACACTGTCAAACTATTTACTAAGTCTGCACTACTAATACTACTAGTTTTTTCCTCATCGTTCGTATCACCCATTTCCTCCCACTTATGACTGTATGACCATAACTCATTGCTTGTATTCTTAAGACTTTTATTAATATTGATTGTTTCCTCATTGCTTACTTGACCACTATGGCAATCATTATTTATTTATTTATTTATTATTTATTTATTATTCAGATTTGTATGCCGCCCCTCTCCGCGGACTCGGGGCGGCTCACAACAAGGCATAAACAAATCGTAACAAATCCAAATAAATTTAAATATTTTAAAAAGTTTAAAAGAGAACCCCAATATACTAACAAGCACACATTAAGTATTGTACCTCATGATTCTTGATAAATTATCTTTTTTTTTAATGTACACTGAGAGCATATGCACCAAAGCCGCCCTGAGCCTGTGGAGAGGGGTAGCAAATAAATCCAATAAATAAATAAGGAGAGTGGAAGGGGGGGCAACAGCCATTGTGATCTCCGGAAAGTTAGTATTAAAATCCCTATTGAATATGTAGTTGATCTTATGTAATGCTGCTCATAGGCCCACCCTTCCTTCCCTTCTGCAATTAGCTTTGTTGTTTCCATCTTAGTCATGCTAACAAATGGAATTGCTGTTGCTTCTTTCCCTAAGCTAAGTAATTTTAGTAGTTTTAAATAAATTTTAAATGTTGCGGAGAGCATGATGGCTGTTGCCCCTTTATTTATAAATATATCTGGAACTCGCATTTTTAGGACAATTCTTGATGTGTGTGTATGTATGTATATGTATGAGCATATGTATATGTATACGTATACGTATATGTATACGTATATGTATACGTATATGTATATGTATACGTATATGTATACGTATATATTGATTCACATAGATATGGAATAATACACAGTTATAGAAATGAGAAGTTTACACCAGTGTAAGAGAAATTAAAATATTATTTTAATAAATTATATTAGCTACTTCGCTTTTTCTTTTGTTAAACCAGAACCAATTTTAAATTTTTTGCTCAAAGTCGTCCAATTGGAAGAATTGTCCTAAAAATATGAGTTCTTCAATTTGCTAAGAGATGTGAAAATACAACTACAGCAATTATAACTCAGATTTCTGTGCAGTTATAACAAAACTTGATTCATGAAGCTTCTTACCTTTCTGGCTTGACATTTTCTCTTTGGGACATGGATGACAGTCATAACAGCAAAATGGCTTTCCTTTCTGTTTTCTTTTGAAATACCCAGGGAGGCAGCTCTCAGTACAAATTGAAATAGGAATCCTCTAGCAATAAGTGAAATAAAAAGGAAAATGTTAACATTCATTCAGGTACTTGGAAAAATAGATAGAAAAATAATTGGATTTTAATGTTTGGCAAATAATGAATGCTAATTCTACCTTCAGTTCTTTTCTTCTTCATCATCAATATCATCATCATCATCATCATCACCACCACCACAAAAATCAATCTTCATTTTTTGTTTTATTTTACTGATTACAATTTTTCCTAAACTGAGAAATAGTTTTGGCTTAAAGAATGTCCCATGCTGAATTATTTTCATGGTACTCAGTTTAATCAAAGTCTTTTTTCTGGACATGTAATCTTTTACACTTTGGGCAATTAGATATTTTAAATACAGGAAGTTCTTGATTTTTGGCAATCAATTTCCAATCAAAGTTATGACCGACACCTCAAAATGTTGTTGTAATCCAATTCCTGAGTATTGACAAGCAGCCCCTAATATCATATGACTGCATTCATGCATTCAGCAATTGGCCCACAATAACAGATCTTTACAAAATCCTGTAATCATGTCACCACAATTTGCAATATTTTCACTGAAAACCAATATTTTCCATTTCCGATTCATGGCAGTGAGAGGGGAGAAGGGGCGCCCTTTCTCAAGGGGTGGAGCTAGCCTCCAGGTGTGTGGGTTAAGACCGCCTAGTGACATGTTAGGACTGAATCATAAGCTTTAAAAATAATTAGCCTCCATTGTTCCCCCTTTTTTGATGAAAGCAATGAAGATTCTGTATGCTATTCTGCTATGTGTGTATTGTCATTGAATATCTCTATTTTCTCAACCACAGGCCTGTTTTCAGGGCAGGCCTTAGCGGCTAGCTCCACCCATTGAAAAAGGGTGTATCAGGGTATACCAATGCCCCTTCTCCAAGAAAGGTGGAGCTAGTCTCCAAGTGTGTGGGACAAACCAAAGTTAGACCCTTTTATACGGGTGGGGTACCTGGGCCTATTTGGGACCTTTTGCTAGTATAATCTGCTGCAGTACCCCATGGCCAAAGCCTGTGTCCTCAGAGACATAAGCCTCTATCTTGTAATGTCTAATGAAAGGGACCAGAAACTCCCATGCTGCTCCCTTACGAATCTCCTCAATGGAGACCCTGGTATACCAGTCAGCCAATGTGGCAGCGCTACAGGTTGAGTGGGCAGTGATCCCTGGGGGGGTGGGGGTGGAAACCCTGCCATTTGATATGCCAAGGAAACTTAGGAAAGAGTCCTTCATAGACAACTGCCCACTACCTTATGGCTGAGCACAGCCAGTTTAAGGGAAAGGAACAGTGCTTTCAATTTGCAGACCAGGTTCATCCTGTGTATGTAAGTTGACAGAGCCTTTCTTACGTCTAGTTTGTGTCATGTCAATTCCTACTCTGTCCTCGGATTCTTGTAGAATGTGGAAAGAGCCATATCTTGCTTGCTATGAAAAATGGAGTCTACCTTTGGACTGAATGTGGGGTCCAGTTGACAGAATACCCTATCTAGGTAGAAGGTGCACTGGTCTCTCCTGATAGAAAGAGCAGCTAGTTCCAATATTCTGTGAGCCAAAGTGACAGCAACTAGGAATGCCATCATGATAGGAAGAGATTCCAATGGTTGTAATTGATCCCTGATGAGAGCATTGACAACCAGGGCCAGGTCCCAAGATGAAAACCTGTGTACTACCAGGGGCATAGTTCAGATACCCCTTAGAAGAATTGTTTGATTAGATCATGCCCTGCCATTGATTCCAGGGACTTCAGGATTATAGGTAGTGCCATCACCTGGAGCCATAATGAGTTGATGGATAGGCCTAGTTATAGGTCCCATTTCAGGAACCTGAATATGTCTATTATGGAAAGTTCCAGAGAAGACTGAGCAACCCCCTACAGAAGCTACTCCAGGTGGAGGAATACATGCATTTGGTGCAAGGTCTTCTAGCAGCTAGCATGATTTCATGATCTCAGAGTGAACTGCTCAAGCACCAAGCAGTTATTGCAACCAGCCTGGATCTGGGTGTTGGATGGACCCTTGTGATAGCAACCATTCTGTTGCTGGGATTTCTCTATGGAGAGTCATGCTAGGTCCATGAACCATGCCCTCTTGGGCTAGTCAGCCAGCACTAGGGTCTCTGCCTGCTCCTATATTACCTTCCCTACTAATCTGGGTATGACTGGAAGAGGGGGAATGTGTATAGTAGTCCCCTCAGCTAGGGGAAACAGAGGGCATCAATCCCCTCAGCACCCAGAATCTTGAACCTTGTCCAGAACCTGAGCAACTGAGCATTGTAGGGGGTGGTGAATAGATCTATTACTCGTCTCCCAAACCAAGAGATCAGTTGTCTGAATGTCCTCAGGTGCAGAGACCACTCTGCCTGATTGATGTTGTGACAACTGAGCCAATCTTCTGTGACACGGTCTACCTCTGAAATGTGTTCTGCCATGATGGAAAGGATGTGGGCCTCTGCCCATAGACCCAGAGACATGGCCTTGTCTCTTAGTTGTTTGGACACAGTACCCCCTTGTCTGTTTATGTGGGCCTTGGTCATAATGGAATAACTGTGTGTTGCCTGGTATATAGGTATATCACCAGTCACTCAAACTGAGATGTCAATTGTCTGAACACCCTTGGGTGCAGACGCCACTCTGGCTGATAAATGTCATGGCAACTGAGCCAGTCCACACTGATGTTGTCTACCCCTGAAATACGCTCTGCTGTAATGGGTTATAGGTGTTTTTTCACCCATAAACATAGAGCCATGCCCCCCGTCCTCAACTGTCTGGACACTGTGGGCCTTGGGTGTTACATTGTGCATCAATATCAGTACGTGGTGGCCCCACCAGTGATGTTTGAAGTATTCAAGATCCAGGGTGACTGCCTGCAATTCTAGGAGATTAATGCTGCACTCTGCCACCTCTAAGGTCCAGTTGCCCTGGGCCACCTCATTTCCCAGGTGAGCTCCCAAAACCCAGAGTACTGTACTTGCATTTATTGTGAGCATTTCTTCTTGAGGTTCTATGAAGCAGGTCCCTTTGTTGATTGGCTGAGAGTTCCAGCACTCCAGTGACACTCAGACTTTCCTGCTCACTAGAAGGAGAGAAGAAATCACTGGAGATCCCCAGAGTGGAGATTTGCCCAGGGAACAATGTGAATAGCAGAAATCATTTTCCCTAGGAGAGAGGCTAGGGTTTGTAGTTGCAAGGTAGACAAGTCCTTCATGACTGCAACCGATTCTAATGGACTAACCCTCGGTTCCTAGGATAGGCAAGTTATGCCTTCCATGGAGTCTATGATGGCTCCTAGATGTGTCAGTCTCATGGAGGGGACTAGTTGGCTCTAGGCTCTATTAATCAGGAACCATGCCCTTTCAGGACCTCGCACATGATCCTAACATCCTAGGTGAGGCGACCTGTATAGAAAAGGTCTCCCCTCACCCGCAAGATGCGGTTACTGATGATGGGAATATCTAAACAGTATGTGGAGGTAAATCTCTGAGAGATTGATCAGATGGGGCAGATGTCCCTGGCTGATTCCTCCCCCAGACAGTGTAAAGCATGTGCTTCTTAATTCCCCTTTTTTACCATATGCTTATTGGGGTGCTTCGAGTTGCCCCCCATCCACCAGGCAGCTTGTATGTTAGAAAGCAGGTGGAGAAGATCCCCTGACCCCGTCGGCCCTTGAGCACACTTGCGTGGGATTGCCAGGCTTGCAGCCATCTGGAGTCTGGTATGAGCAAGTCATGTTGGGGTGGAACCTTATTGACTGCTAATTATTTACTTACTAGGCTATGAAGTTAGTGGCACAAGGTTGGTCACACTCCAGGAGTGTCTTAGCTGGGTGAAAGCGCCCACTTTAACAGATGAAAGCCTAAGGCTAGCATCAGCATAGATAACAGCAAATAACCTTATATTGAAATAGCCACTGTCTTCCCCTACACTGATTTAATGGATGAGATTTCTGTGAAATCAAGTATTTCCCATATGAGTTAGCCTTTTGAAATTGGCCTGGTTATCTAGTTCATTTGTTAGTGTTACACACTACAATAATAATAATTAATAATAATAATAATAATTTATTGGATTAGTATGCCGCCCCTCTCCATAGACTCGGGGCGGCTAACAACAATGATAAAAACAGCATGTGACAATCCAATAATAAAACAACTAAAAACCCTTATTTATAAAAACCAAACATACACACAAACATACCATGCATAACTTGTAATGGCCTAGGGGGAAGAAATATCTCAACTCCCACATGCCTGGCAGTATAAATGAGTCTTGAGTAGTTTATGAAAGACAGGGAGGGTGGGGGCAATTCTAATCTCTAGGGGGAGTTGGTTCCATAGGGCCGGGGCTGCCACAGAGAAGGTTCTTCCCCTGGGGCCCGCCAAACGACATTGTTTAGTCGACGGGTCCTGGAGAAGGCCAACTCTGTGGGACCCTATCGGTCACTGGGATTCGTGCGGTAGCAGGCGGTTCCGGAGGTAATCTGGTCCAATGCCAAGTAGGGCTTTAAATGTCATGACCAACACTTTGAATTGTGACCGGAAACTGATCAGCAGCCAATGCAAGCCACGGAGTGTTGAAGAAACATGGCGAATCTTGGAAGCCCCTGATGGCTCTCGCGGCTGTGTTCTGCACAATCTAAAGTTTCCGAACATTTTTCAAAGGTAGCCCCATGTAGACAGCATTGCAGTAATCGAACCTCGAGGTGATGAGGGCATGAGTGACTGTGAGCAGTGACTCCCTGTCCAAATAGGGCCGCAAGTGGTGCACCAGGCGAACCTGGGCAAACACCCTCCTCGCCAAAGCTGAAAGATGATGTTCCAATGTCAGCTGTGGATCGAGGAGGACGCCCAATTTGCGAACCCTCTCTGAGGGGGTTAACATTTCCCCCCCAGGGTAATGGACGGACAGATAGAATTGTCCTTGGGAAGCAAGACTCACAGCCATTCCATCTTGTCTGGGTTGAGTTTGAGTCTGTTGACACCCATCCAGGCCCAAAAAGCCTCCAGGCACCGGTACATCACTTCCACTGCTTCGTTGACTGGACATGGGGTGGAGATGTATAGCTGGGTATCATCTGCGTACTGATGATATCTCACTCCATGCCCTTGGATGATCTCACCCAGTGGTTTCATGTAGATATTAAATAGCAGGGGGGAGAGGACCGACCCCTGAGGCACCCCACAAGGGAGAGACCTAGAGGTCGACCTTTGACCCCCCACTAACACCGACTGCGACCGACCACACTGCTGAGGGCCTAGATAATTGGCTTCTTCCAAGGACCGTTGGAGTTGGAGTGCCACCACCTTCTCAACAGCCTTCCCCATAAAGGGGAATTTGGAGACTGGACAGTAGTTGTTGAGCACGGCTGGGTCCAGGGAAGGCTTCTTGAGGAGGGGGTGCACAAGTGCATCCTTATAAGGTGCCAGGAAGGACCCCCTCCCCTAGGAGGCATTGACAATCTCCTGGACCCAGCTCCGTGTCACCTCTCGGCTGGCCGAAACCAACCAGGAGGGACACGGATCCAATAAACAGGTGGCGGACCTCGCAGCTCCAATGGCCTTGTCCACTTCATCAGGTGTCACCAAGTCAAACTCCTTCCAGATGGATGGACAAAGACGTTTAGCCCCAGTTACCTCGACTGACTCATTGTCAGCCGATACTGCTATGAAACTGGAGTCGAGGTCCGCCCGGATCCGAGCGACTTTATCAGCGAAAAACAAGTTAAATTCCTTGGCACTGCCCTGTAAGGGCTCCCTTACTCCCCCCTGATTTAGAAGGGAGCGGGTCACCCTAAACAGATCAGCTGGGCAGGATTCCGCTGATGCAATCATGGCGGCATGATATGCACATCTTGCTGCCTTGAGCGCCACTTTGTAGGTCTTAATAAAAGCTCTTACAAGTGTTCGATCGGAGTCAGACTTACTCTTTCTCCATTGCTTCTCTAGACGTCTCTTCTGGCGTTTCCACTCCTGGAGCTCCTTGTTGAACCATGGAGCTGTATGGGATCTAGTGCCACAGAGAGGTCGCAGTGGTGCAATTCAGTCAAGAGCCTCTGCTGCAGCCTTGTTCCAGGACTCAGCAAGAGATTTCGCCAAGCTGTGGACGAGTGAATCTGGTAGATCCCCAAGCACCCCTCTGAAAGCTCTCTGGTTCCATCAGGCATGTGGGGCAAAACCTCCTAATCGGTTCCGCCTCCCTGTGGGGGAGGATTGGAGCCAGGAAATCGAGCCACAGTAGAAAATGGTCTGACCATGACAAAGACAATATTTCTAAGCCCCTTAGTCTCAGACCATTACTCAATTGCTCCGAGAGGAATACCATGTCGGGTGTGTGTCCCCCCTCATAAGTCGGACCCTGAACTACTTGGCTCAGGTCCATGGTTGTCATGGTGGCCATGAACTCCTGTGCCAGTCCAGAGGAACCGCCGAGTGACAGCAGATTGAAGTCCTACAGGACAATAAGTCCGGGGAACTCCACCGCCAACCTGGCCACCTCCTCAAGCAGCACAGGCAGGACTGTTGAGACGCAGCTGGGAGGCAGATATGTGAGTAACAAGCTCACCTGAACCCCTAAGTCCAACTTCACAAGGAGCAATGAGTCTATGCAGGTGAAGAGTCTCCTTGGCTACAATAGCCATTCCCCCCTTCCCTGGGGTCAAGGCTGATGCTATCCCTGAAACCCAGCTGGGCATATTTCCGAGAGAGGAACTCCTCCCTCTGGGCCCAGCCAGGTTTCAGTCACACATGTCCAATGCCCACCTGCCTGCCTACTGCTCTCAGTTAAAAGGGCCGCACTTGTAGGAGAGGGAAGATCTGACTTAAAAAGCTAGGCTTTGCAGAAAATGGGAGGCAGAAACTGGGAACAAATCCTGAAATAGTTTGGGTTTTTTTAAATAGGAAAAATCACCTTTAGTGTTTTTAATTAAGTGGTGTTATTCTCAAGTGTGGAAGTGGTGGTACGTTTTAAGAACGCCGTGGGACATGGGACAAATCGCTAAAAATCGGGACTGTCCCACATAACGTGGGATGTCTGCTCACTTTACCCATGTCTGGAGTGGCTTAGCCTGGCCTGTTTCCTGACCCAAGGCTGCACACTTCTTTGCCAGCGCACTTCCTGCACAATCATCCTGACCTGGTTATGATGATTTAACCCTGGTACCTCCTCACATTTACTATACACTTGTTACCCTCTGGATCCTTTTAGACTTGGAGTATAAAAAGGTTTGTTCTAGCTACTGGAATGGTCTTTTTGAATACTTATTTCACTAGTATACTAATTTGAACATTTCTGAACACAATGAAATGAAAATTGAAGTGAGAAAAATAATGATTATTTGTTTATTTTGCTTATCAAACCCCGCCCCCCGTTTTTGTGAAATTTTGTTCATTTTCATCTAGATTAGGCTGCAAAATCTGCCCTTTTTACCATCTTTGGTATTGGGAAACTAATTTAAACATTTCTGAATATAATGAAATGAAAATTGAAATGAAAAAATTGATGCTTATTTGTTTATTTTGCTCAGAAACCCCCCCCCCATGGCTGTGTGCCCTTTTTTCATAGATAGAATAGCCTGCCAAATCAGAATTTTTTCACCATCTTTGGCATTGGCATATTAATTTGAACATTTCTGAACATAATGAAATAAAAAAAATATGTTTTGAACACTTGGAGTCCTCCGGGTCATATGTGACCCTGAGTAAAAAAGGTTGGTTCTAGCTACTGGAATGGTTTTCTTGAATACTTTTTTCACTAGTATACTAATTTGAATATTTCTGATCACAATGAAATGAAAATTGAAGTGAAAAAATTAATGCCTATTTGTTTATTTTGCTCATCAAATCCCACCACCCCCGTTTTTGTGAAATTTTGTTAATTTTCATCTAGAGTAGGCTGCAAAATCTGACTTGTTTACAATCTTTGGTATTGGGAAACTACTTTGAACATTTCTGAACACAATGATATGAAATTTGAAGTGAAAAAAGTAATGCTTATTTGTTTATTTTGCTCATAAAAGCTCGCCCCTCCATTTTTGTGCAATTTTGTTCATTTTTATCTTGATTAGCCTGCAAAATCAGAATTTTTTGAGCATCTTTGGCATTGGCATACTAATTTGAACATTCTGACCATAATGAAATGAAAATTAAAATTAGAAAAAATGATGTTTGCAAAGATTATACACTTGTGCTTCTCTGGGTCCTTTTAGACCCAAAGTATAAAAAGGTTGGTTCTAACTACTGGAATGTGTTTTTTTTTTTAATACTTTTTTCACTAGTACACTAATGTGAACATCCCTGATCACAAACAAATGAAAAATGAAATTGAAAAAAGGGATTTTGCTGGCTAATCTATCTATAATTTGAAATAATTGCACACAGCCAGGGGGGCAAAATAAACAAATAATCATTATTTTTTTTATTTCAATTTTCATATCATTATGTTCAGAAATGTTCAAATTAGTTTCCCAATACCAAAGATGGTCATAAAAGGCAGATTTTGCAGCCTAATCTAGATGAAAATGAACAAAGTTTCACAAAAACGGGGGGCAGGGTTCTATCTAATCTATTTTTCAAACTTGGGTCTTCTTCGGGCCTGCAGAGTAGCCAGGTACCTGCTGACATTCAGGTGTTGAAAGAGGAATGCTAAGGAAGGGGTGAGCAGAAAGGGCTCTGCCCCTGTCTGCACAAGCCCATGCCTCCCTGAGGGCATCCACTGGCAGAGGCCAGTTCAAGCAGGGATCACCCAGTTTCCTCTCCCACCTCACTCCCACAAGAACCAATTATTAAATTATTTAAATTCTATTATTGATATACTAAGGTGATACACTATCCTCACCACTGTTCTGCATAGACTTGAGTCCCTCAGTCTGATGCCACAAGGACTGGATAGAGATACTGAGCTACCATCAGCTGCATCCTCTACCTGGATGATATCAAGTTGAGTCATCATAATTAGGAGGTTGTGAGTTTGATCCTAGGTAGAGACAGATGTATGTTCTCCCACTTGGGCAAGGGGTTGGACTAGATGGCCTGCAAGATCCTTCCAACTCTGTTAATCTATTAAATGTCTGACAACAAAATAAAAAAATGAAATGAAACAAAACAAAACAGTGGATTGTTTACAGAAGTTTTAATGCTCCAACACTGGAAGTTTTTAAGAAGATGTTGGATAACGATTTGTCTGAATTGGTGTAGGGTTTCCTGCTTAAGCAGGGTGTTGGAGTAGCAGACCTCAAAGGTCCCTTCCAACTCTGTTATCCTATCCTATCCTATCCTGAAATGAAATAATGAAATAAAATGAAAATTAACATAACATAACATGACATGACATGACATGACATGACAACATAAGATAAAGATTGGGGAACACTGTATTAGAGTAATGTATGTAGAAGTACTTTCACTATATCTCTATATTTCCAATGACTTTAAAATTTACTGCAACCTATCTATGGAAACTTAGTAAAATTTTGTGTAATGGAATAGGTAATACTTCTTTTCAGAAATTCTTTTTCTTCTTTTTTTAATAATAATTTTTATTAAACATTTTCTTAAAAAGATTTTTATAATCTGCTTGTTTACAATATTTCTATATCAATTTGCATCAATTTTAAATCATTTGTTCCTCTTTTTCAATTTACATTTTATTATACATATAATTCCATCATTATATATGTTTCTATTATACTACATAATATCACATCACTTCTTATATATGATACCATTTCTCCAAATTCATTGCTCATTTCTAATTTCTTTACCTTCTTTGAAATTGACCTTTCTTAACCTTTCTTTACATCTGTCATCTAGCCATTTATACCATTTGTTCCATATCTTATAATATTGTGATTCTTCTTTATCATTTATTTCTTTTGTAAGTCTGTCCATTTCTGCACACTCTAGAATTTTCTAGAAGATGAGCTCCCATCACTCATATCTAGCTCCTATCCTGCCCAATCAGTAGTTCAAAAGCATTATTGTGAGTAGTTAAATGGGTACTACTCCAGTGGAAAAGACTAACTGCGTAAGGGCACCAGCACTGGATGTGCCCATGTAGGAGATGAGATCAGTGGAAAAGACGTGGAATATGTCATCAACCTGATCTCACTAGCCAGATGGTACACTATGCAGGCACAAAATTGAATGAATTAACAATAAGGTGATCAGGACTTCTCTATAAGTGTAGATTTTCCTGACAAACATATGCCATATGCCATATGAAATAAAATAAACAGGGATGCCAGCAAGAAGTTTAATGTTGCAGTCATGCAATGTCCAGTTTAATGACATGAATGATTTGCTCATGTCAACTGATGCTGTGAGTTGGTGCCATTTCACTCCAGAGATGGGCTCCTCCCGGTTCAGACTGGTTCTATTGAACTGGTAGTAATGTGGTGGCCAGGTTCATTGCAACTGGCAGTGACCCAAGCATGCCATACCCCCAAGCTGGTTCTCTCAGTGGCACCATTAGCATCATCATAACTACTGTGGATGTGCAGAAGAATTCAGAACCCAATCCCTGTTTCACTCATTACTTGTGTCTTTTTGCAGTGAAGTTGTTATTTCTAATTATGGTTGGTAAGGGTGGACTAAATACATCATCCCAAACAAAATCACCTATATCCAGAACTTACTTGGTTGAAAATTGTGGGCCAAGTGATAGTTTCATCATGAATGGTGAGCATTTGTCCTTCAGCAGCCCAGGGATCCAATTTCCCCACTTTCACTTGAAGGACAGACTGATTGGGGAATGTGACCCAGTTCTCAATATCCAGTCCAGTAACCAGTTGCCCTTTCTCATCAAAAGAAATTTGAACCCCAATGCTGTTGTTAAATTCCATTCTTTTCAAAAAGAAGTGAAGCTAAATTTAGAAATAATTGAAAATATTTGTAAAAAGAATAGAGGAGAGAGAGTAAGAGGAAGATATAAAATTATGTGAAACTCCAAACAGTTTACACATAAGAGGAGTACTTCTTATTTAATTTAATTTATTAAATTTATAAGCTGCCCAACGGACATTGAACAGCACACATAGATAAAAACAATATAAAATACAGTTAAAACCCCTGAGATAAAACATTAATTTCTTCTCGGATGGAGCTAGTTGGTAATGCTCAGCAGCCCCAGGCCTGCCAGCAGAGCTATGGTTAGTTCCAGAGACCTGGAGTCAATACAGAGAAAACCCTCCTCCATGGTCTCATCAATTGTCATTGTTTGGCCTATGGGACCCAGAGAAGGCCAACCCTGCGAGTTCTAATCCGTCACAGGAAAGTATGAAGGAGAAGACAGTTCTGTAAGTAGTTTGGTCCTATGCCACAAAGGACTTTATAGATGATAACCAATACTTTAAACTGCATCTTGAGACCGACTGGAAGCCAGTGCAGCTTGTGGAGTGTTGGTGTAATGTGGGTGTACCTAGGCACACAACAGCTTGCATGACTGCATTCTGGACCAACTGTAATCTCTGAATGCTTTTAAAGGGTAACCTCATGTAGAGTGTGTTGCAATAGTCGAGTCGTGAGATGATAAGGGCATGAGAGACTGTGAGAAGCTGACCAAAGAGATATTTAACCTGGAAATAAGGAACTTTCTGCCAGTGAGAATGATCAACCAGTGGAACAACTTTCCCTGGAGGTTGTGATCACTCCATCCTTAAGGACTTTCAAGGGGAGATTGGACTGCCATTTGTCCAAAGTGGTGTAAGGTCTCCTGCTTGGGCAGGGGGTTGGACAAGATAATTTAATTTATTAGTTTATTAGTTTATTAGTTTATTATTTGACTTCTATGATGCCTAACCCTGAAGGACTCAGGATGCAGATCCTTGTAGATGACCTACAAGGTCCCTACCAACTTAAATAAACAAACAAACAGACAAACAAACAAATAAACAAATAAATAAATAAAAAGTTTTATCATACCAAAGACCACTCTAAAACCTCAGCATTGCAAACTTTGGATGTTCCTTTTTATTATGCCAAGCGGAAAGGCTAGTGACTTACTAGTGAGTAGTAGTGAGGATGGCAAATCTGAAGCACTTGAGCCTACAATAACATCCATTCATCACAGAGAATTCCTTCCTCTTGTTTCTAATCTTTCTCTTTTTTAACCAGTCCCTTGCTCAACTTCAATTCATCCCTTCTTTCTTTCTTCTGCTCATTCTTATTCATTCTTCATAATTCTGCTTTCCCACTAACTGATGTTCTAATGCAAATACCAGTCCTAAAAATTACTCTAAGTGGGTTCTGCACCAACTCAGGAAGCTCAAGCTGCCCAAGGAGCTGCTGATATGGTTCCACAGAGGAGTCATTGAGCCTGTCATCTGCACCTCTATAACTGTCTCGTTCGGTTCTGCAACCCAACAATACCAACACAGACTTCAAAGGATAATCAGGACTGCAGAAAAATCATAAAGTGTTTCAATTCCTACCCTCAAAATGTCACTACAGAGCACTGCACACCAAGACAACTAGACATAAGAATAGTTTTTCCCCGAATGCCATCACTCTGCTAAACAAATAATTCCCTCAACACTGTCAAATTATTTACTAAGTCTGTGCTACTACAGTGGTACCTCAAGATACGAACCCCTCGTCTTACGAACAACCCGAGATACGAACCCGGGGTTCAGAAAATTTTTGCCTCTTCTTACGAACTTTTTTCGCCTTACGAACCTGCCACCGCCGATCGGTTTTTGTGATCTGCGGCTCTGTCGGCAGGTCGGGAGGATCCAACTGAGGTGGGGAATCCCAATAGGGAATTCCAGGGGCGGAGCTCTGACATCACGGAGACATCCTTCCTGGCCAGCCAAAACGTGGACTCCAGGAAGGAGGTCTCCGTGACGTCAAAGGTGTGGGAGGGGAGAGAGAACCATGCGTCAGAGGAGGTCTCCGCAGCCGCCCCATCTTGCTGCCACTTTCCCCTCTTGCCCTTCGCTTCCTCCGCTTGGAAGTGAGATGAGGAAGTATCGGGCCAGGGGATTTCTCCAATCTCGCTGTCAAAATGTGTCCGTGGGAGACCCAGCCATCCATCGCCCACTGCCCCCTCCTGCCAAAAGCCCGCAAAGAGCCAAAGCTGGGTGTGGAGAAAGGCGAAAATTTAAGCTCCTGGATGGACCGGAGAGCCTGGACACGCCACCTTCCCGCCCGCCCGCCCGCCCGCCCTGCCGATCGCCCTCCCACCCTCACCAACAGCGCATGTCCCACCCTCTCCAAGAGCTGCACCGAGGCCGCCCGGGAGCCACTCCTTCCAGGAGGGTTCCCCTCGCTAGCCTCCTCTAGATCTGCCATTCAAGGCTTTGGTAACTTTGGAGGATCGCTGCCCAGCACACGCGCGCTCTCCCGGCACAACTGACAAGAGGATTTTTTCCCCACCTCTCACGATCCCTCCAATGCCCCAACCTGCGGGAGGAGGGGGTTGGTTCCCCACACGGGAGCCACCCAAAGGCGAAATATGATTTGAAAAGCTCTGGTGCGCAAAAAGCTTGGGGAGAGTGTTACTTGGTAACGTGGGGAGGAGGAGGAAGAGCCGGGCCGGGAGGAGGAGGAGGAGTGGGAGGAAGGCAAGATCTGCTCCCAACACACGTTGGGAACGAGCAAACCAAGGGTTCTCAGCCAAGTCTTCTGAAAGAGACCGAGCTTTATGCAATCTCTTGGAATTAAAGGAGCGGGCGCCCGCACACAAAAAGAGGTGCTAGAAACACACGCTCAGTATCGGAGCTTTTATAAAAGAATCTCAAGGAGGGGGGGGGGGCTGGCAATGAAAAGAATCCAGAGTCCTAGGATAAAAGTCAAACCGGGCTGTTCAGAGGAACAGAAATCCAATCCCTTCACTAGAAACACGCGCTGAGAGTTTTGGTAGGGGCAAATTGTTTATTCGGAAAGGGACTGGTTTCCTCAGTGCTTTGAAAAAGTTACGATCTGAAGTTGATTGTCCCGAAATGCCTGGATTGGTAAATCGCCTTCCCTGGTTCCTTTCAAGTCCTTTGTTGCTTGAGAGAGAGAGAAAGAAAGAAAGAAAGAAAGAAAGAAAGAAAGAAAGAAAGAAAGAAAGAAAAAGAAAGAAAGAAGGAAAGAAAGAAAGAAAAAAGAAAGAAAGGTATGAAAACTCCGGGGAGGGGGCTGGAGAGAAACACTCCCCACAAAACTTCCTCCCCTCCTTCTTTTTTATAGTGAAACCGGAGTGAGGGAATATTATTGGATCGAACAGAAAAGTGGGGAAAAGAGGGTCATGAAGAGAGAACTTTCACTTGTTCCACCGTCAGCTTGCCAAACATTCCCCTGGTGCGTGAGAGAGAGAGAGAGAGAGAGAGAAAGAAAGAAAGAAAGAAAGAAAGAAAGAAAGAAGGGAGAAGGGTCCTTTCTCAGAGTCCAGAGAGATCTATAGGCTGATCTTCTTTTATAAAAGAATCTCAGGGGGAGAGCCCTGGAATAAAAGTCAAACCGGGCTGTTTAGAGGCACAAAAGAACAAAATCTCTTCGCTAGAAACAGGATTGGGGAAACCCGATGAGGAAATTGGGCGGGGTTTTCAAAGGGGGGTTACAGCAGAAGCTTTGCAGAGCCCAATGGTTTCATGGACAATGTAGTTCCCACCAAAGGGATCACGCCGCCCTCTGCCAGGTGGTGGAGTCTGAGGACTACTGTTCCCAGCATGCTCCTGGCTGGAAGGACGAGGCAGCTCAAGAAGGCTCGCCAAAACACAGCAATGTTTCTCCGTTACATCAAAAGGGGAATGTTTGGCAAGCTGACGGTGGAACAAGCGAAGAGAGAGAGAGAGAGAAAGAAAGAAGAAAAAAGAAAGAGAAAGAAAGAACGAAAGAAAGAAAGTTACGAAAACTCAGGGGAGGGGGCTGGAGAGAAACAGACTTTCTCTTTTATTTTGCAATTGGAGAGAGGGAATCTGGTGCCTGAAACGCAAGAATTGTAGAGGGAAGAGTTTGCAGCCAGCAGATTCCCCTCCGTTTTTTGGGGAGGAAGAATCTGCCAGCTGGAAATGCATTCCTCTACGATCCTTGTGTTTCAGGCATCCTTTTTGCAATCAGAGAGGGCGATGTGCCACCTCAAAATGCTTTCATTTAAAAGGTTTTCAACACAGTTGGAAGGGCTGCTTCAGGAATCAGGCTCCGAATGAGGCAGCCAAGCTGCAGGGGCTTGCTGGAAAGCCCAGTAGCATATTCACGAAATGGCAGGTCCAGGGGGAGTGATGTGCTGCCTCTTTATTGGGTCTTTCTGAGAGGAAGCCTGGCTTTCAACGCACTTTCCCGGGATGCTTCAGGAATCAGGCTCCATGTGGAAGTGAGGATCGCCTGTGACAACCTGAAAATGAAATGCGCGAAGTGTGTGGGCGGGGCTTTGTGCCGCTTCGGAACCCGTTTCTTTCCTGCTGCCACTCTCTCCTTGAAGGTTTTCCCAACGAAGCACTGCGCTGGGCTCCGAATTGGCGCAAAGTTCTCCCTGCCTCCGCTGCAGTTGGGAGGCTCCTTGGGGAAGGTGGCCGCAGAGGAGGCAGGGAGAACTTTGTGCCACTTCGGAGCCCAGCGCAGCGCTTCGTTGGGAAAACCTTCAAGGAGATTAGTGGCAGCAGGAAAGAAACGGTCTCCGAAGCGGCGCAGTTATCCTGCCTCTCCACCTCCTCCCCCTGCGGCCGCCTTCCCAAAGGAGTCTTCTGGCTGCCCAGGGGGCGGGGTTAGCTTTGTGCCGGGGGAGCGGGGGCTGCCACCCGAGCGCTCTTGCCCAGCGGGAGGCGAAGCACTGGGGTGGGGGTGGGGGCTGTCGGGACACCTCCCACCCCAGCACTTTGAATCCCGCCGGCCAAGAGCACTCGGGCAGAAGCTTCTGCCAGACACGGGCGATGAGCGGGACGTCACTTCATTCCTCCATGTCACTTCGCCGCTTCGCCGCTCCTTGTGGCTGGGGGGGGGAGTTAGGAAGGTCCTACTTCTCCCCCCCCAGCCAAAAACTCAAAGCCTATCTCCTGCCGCACGGTTTAGCCAGGAGAGGAGCGGCGAAGTGACTTGGAGGAATGGGAAGCTCAAACCGCCCGGTTTGAGCTTCCCATTCCTCCACGTCACTTCGCCGGCTTCGGGAGGCTGCTGGGAAGCCCCCCCCCCCCGGCTGTTTTAAAAGGTGACAGCCGGGCGGCAGCGTTTTTTTTGCAGGTTTTTTTTGTTGTTGCACGGATTAATTGACTTTACATTGTTTCCTATGGGAAACAATGTTTCGTCTTACGAACCTTTCGTCTTACGAACCTCCCCCCGGCACCAATTAAGTTCGTATCTTAAGGTACCACTGTATTAATACTAGTTTTTTCTCATCATTCCTATTACCCATTTCCTCCCACTTATGACGGTGACTGTAACTTGTTGATTATATCCTCAAGTTTTGTATTAATATTGTTTCCTGATTGCTTATTTGACCCCTATGACAATCATTAAGTGTCATTTTATTTATTTTATTTTATTTATTTGGTCAAACAATTATACGGTGATAATTTGTACAAATTAAACATTAAATAAGTAATGATAAAAAGTAACACAAGAAGACAATAGGACAGGGACGGTAGGCACAGTGGTGCACTTATGCACGCCAAGTGTTGTACCTCATGATTCTTGAAAAATGTATATTTTCTTTTATGTTCACTGAGAGCATATGCACCAAAGATAAATTCCTTGTGTATCCAATCACACCAATAAAAAATTCTATTCTATTCTATTCTATTCTATTCTATTTTATTCTATTCTATTGTAAGCTTAATTTTACCCTCCTTCTCTTTCATAGAAGAGCTGCATTCAACTATACACGAGACTTTAAATACCTTGAAGGACTTTATGGTTAAATCACAAGAAGATGCCACTCAACAAAGAGAGGCCATAAAGGAGGAGGCAACACAACAAAGAGAAGCCATAAAGGAGGAGGCAACACAACAAAGAGAAGCCATAAAAGCTGACTTGGCAGAATTTAAAGTGGAGATGGCCCAAATGAAAGCTGATATGGGCGAGATGAAAGACCAGATAAAGCAGATCCAACAAACTCTTCAAGAAAGTGATGACCGAGTTAAAAAAGTTGAAGTGCAATCTGATAAAAATGAGAAAAGAATGGATTATCTTGAAGGGAGAGCTGATGAAAGATACAGAAGATATGATGAATCTATCATCCAGCTGGAGATGCAACGAGCTTCGTACGGACTTCGATTTCAGAATATAAAAGAGGAAAAAGATGAAGATTTAAAAACGACTATGGCGGAAATTATTGGAGGTATACTTCAAGAGGACCCCATGGCCTTACTGAAAGAAATCGATGAAGTATACAGAATCTCGAATAGCTACATCCGTCGACACAACCTCCCAAGAGAGATACATATTAAGTTTACAAGAAAAGCGTTGCGAGATGAGATACTTCATTATTCAAGAAACTCCCCGCCTCAACGACATGGAGTAGAAATAAAGATATTAAAACAAGTTCCAAGAAGTGTCAGAGAAAATAGAAGAGATTATCATTTTTTAACTAAAATTTTGATCAAAGAAAATATCACTTACCGTTGGCTTATTCCACAAGGACTTTCTCTGACATGGCGTTCTACAAGATACAAATTGGAAAACGTAGAACAAGCCATGTACTTTCTTGAAAAGAGTGGCATCGGCCACTCCGACCACACAAGTAACCAACAAGTCGTCCAACTACAACCAGCTCAACAGCAACCAGGGGAAAAATTACCAACCCAGCAAGAAGAAGATTTGGGGGCCACTGCTCAAGTAATAGAGCAGGATCAAGGTCCTAGAAGAGTTCAACCTCAGCGAGAAACCAAAAAACCCATTAAATGACAACAAATAAAGACTTAAAAATCTTTTCTGTAAATGTCAATGGACTTAACGAACCAAGAAAAAGGAAGCAAATTTTTTCTAAGATTAGAAATCAAAATGTCCATATTGCAATATTACAAGAAGTTCATATTAAAAAAGATAACCAAAAATTACTGTTGAATCCCAAAATTGGAAAAATGTATGCTGCATTAGCAGACCAAAAAAAAAGAGGTGTAGTGATGTATGTTAAGAATGCTATAAATTCCAAACAAATATATAAGGATAAAGAGGGTAGGATACTGATTGTACAAGTTGATATTGAACCTAGACCTTTAGTGGTTGTTTCTATTTATGCTCCCAATGAAGATCAAATGACATTTTATAAAAATTTACACCAAATAATAATAGACCTAGCTATCGACAATGTATTGATAATAGGTGACTTCAATGCTATCGCGAATAGACAATTAGACCATTCAGGAGGGGGAGGTAATAAAAAAAGGGGAAAAGGTAGAAAAACAAGAAGGAACTTGCTACCTAGTACTTTTCAAAAAATGAAAGCGGAATTATTACTAAGTGACATTTGGAGGGAAAGACACCCTCATAAAAGGCAATTTACCTTCTACTCCAACCCCCACAAAATTTGGACGAGAATCGATATGTTATGGGCACCAAAAACGGTTGCAGAACAAATAAGAGAGGTCGAGATAGACGTTAATACATGGGCTGATCACAACCCAATAGTGGTCTATATGACGATGAATAATAAACAGAACAACTGGCGGATGAATAGGTATATATTAAATGATAAGAAATATAAGGATTGGATTGAAAAGGAATTAAAAATATTTTTTGAAATTAATAAAACAGCAGACACTACCCCACAGAACTTATGGGACACAGTTAAAGCATATATAAGAGGCTTAACAATATCTTATACAGCAAAACATAATAAGGAAAAGAAATTAGAGTATTTACAATTAACAAATGAACTAAAACAATTAGAATCTTTATCGCAGCAACACATTAAGAACAGAGATCTAAAGACAGAAATAAATGTAATTAAACATAAAATCAGAGTTATAGAACAAAACCAACTGACTGAAAAGATTAAAAGAGCAAAGCAACAATATTTTGAACATGCAAATAAACCCGGCAGATGGCTAGCGTATAAACTTAGAAAACAGAGCCAATCAAAATTAATCCAAAAACTAGAAGACAAAGACGGTATAATAAAATATGATACAGAAGGTAAGGCAGACATTGTCTATAATTTTTATAAAGAGTTATATACTAAAGATCATGTTATTGAAGATGAAGTTTTTAACTACTTAGAAACTTCAAATTTACCACAAATAACAGAAGACCAACAGGCCACCATGGATGGACCAATAACAATGGAGGAACTCCTAACAACAATTAAAAAACAGAAAAGCAATAAGGCCACAGGACCAGATGCCATACCTGCGGAATGGTACAAGATAGACAATGAAACAATAAGAAACCATATGTTAGAAACCTTTAATTTATGTAGACTTGAGGGAAAAATCCCCAAATCTTGGTCAGAATCACTGACAACTTTAATACATAAACAGGGTACAGAACCAGAAAAAATTAAAAACTATAGGCCTATTTCATTATTAAATGTAGACTATAAGATTTTTATTACTATCTATGCAGAGAGACTCAAAAGAGTTATAAACAGAATAATACACCAAGACCAAAATGGGTTTCTTCCAGGGAGACAAATTAAAAATAATATTAGAACTGTAATAAATATACTAGAATACTATGAACAACACTCAGACAAGATGGCATCTTTAATGTTTTTAGACGCTCAAAAGGCCTTTGACAACGTTAATTGGATATTTATAAAAATGCAATTAAATAAAATGAGATTTGGTCCAAAATTTGTTAACCTAATAGATACCATATATTCAAAACAAACAACGAATATAATACTGAATAATAGTCAATTACCAACACTTGATATAAATAAGGGAGTTCGCCAAGGATGTCCTATATCACCATTGTTATTTATCATGACTCTTGAAACTTTATTAATTAAAATAAGAGCGGACCCTAAAATAAAAGGTTTAACCATAGGAGAAGAAACCTATAAACTCCAGGCCTTTGCAGATGACTTAATGTTTATAATTGAAGAACCGACCACAACAGTTCCTACCTTACTACAAACCATTGAACAATATGGAAATGTAGCAGGTTTAAAGATAAATAAAAGCAAAACACATTATTTGACCAAAAATATGAATAATACACTAGAAACTAAATTAGAAAGTATTACTGGAATAAAGATTGTAAAAAAGGTAAAATATTTAGGAATAAATCTAACAGCGAAAACAATAACATTAAAAAATGATAATTATATGAAATTACTAGCAGAAATAAAAAAAGATTTAGCAATGTGGAATAATTTGAAAATATCTTTTTTAGGAAGAATTGCAACAATTAAGATGAATATCTTACCCAAGGTTTTATTTCTTTTTCAGGCAATACCAATAAACCCAGGGGGAATCTTTTTAAAAACTTTAACAAACTTAGTTAAAAAATTTATATGGCAAGGCAAAAAAGCAAGGATAAAAATGAATTGCTTAGAAGATATTAAAGAAAGAGGAGGATTTGGCCTTCCAAATTGGAAACTATATTATCAGGCCGCCGCATTAACATGGCTTAGAGATTGGATAATCTTAGATAATAAAAGAATACTTGATCTAGAAGGACATGATTTAATGCTTGGATGGCATGCATTTTTATGGTATGATAAGGACAAAAACCATTCATATTTTAAAAGGCATACATTAAGGAAATATTTATTAGAAGTATGGAAAGACATAAAGAAAAATCATTTTTTAAGTATCCCAGAATGGCTAGCCCCTTTAGAAGCAATAACACATCCAAAGTCTATAAAGGACAAGAAAATAACTTATAGATATAAAGAATTATTAAATGATCAGATGAAGCTTAAATCTAGAATTGAACTACAAGAAGAAGAGATAATAATAGATTGGTGGCACTATGCCCAGATCCGATCTAGATATCAGAAGGATAAAACTCTTTATATTTTTAATAAAAGTAAGAATCCTTTAACTACTTTAATTACCACTAATTCAACAAAAATGATAGGGAAAATATATAAATTACTTATCGCTCATAAAAATATAGAGTTGACTCTAAAAGATACTATGATAAGATGGTGTAGAAATATTGGCAAGGAAATAGATATAGATACATGGGAGAAAGTGTGGATTAATAATTGGAAAATGACTAAGTCAGTTTCCCTAAAAGAAAATCAAATTAAAATGTTTTATAGATGGCATCTCCCACCAAATAGGATAGCAAAAATGTTTCCCAAAACATCCCCAATATGCTGGAAATGTAAGAAGGATATAGGAACTTATTATCATCAATGGTGGACATGTGGAAAAGCAAAAACATATTGGAAGATGATTGAAAAAATATTAAAAGAAATAATAAAGCAAGATATAGATAATACCCCGGAATTTTACCTACTAGGTGTCACAAATCAGATCTACAAGAAAGAAATTCTTTACTTAATTATACACATATTAACCGCGGCTAGAATAATATATGCGCAAAATTGGAAAGGGGAGGAAATCCCCAAGGAAGAAGAGGTTATAGCTAAAATATTAGATTGCGCTGAAATGGATATGATGACAAGAAGATTAAACGATCAAGAAGATACTAAATTTTATGAAACATGGAACAATGTTTATAAATGGATAGATAAGAAAAAATAAGAAATATAGATTGATCCTTAGTTGTATTAGTTTTTACCTAGGTGATAATAATATTAATATTAGTTTAAAAGGACTTTTTGATGATTATGTATAAGTATAAGCAATATACCAAGATTTTTGATGTATAATAGTTGATTTTACCTAAATTGTTTGGATTGAACGTTTGACATTATTTTACTATAGTAATTAGGATTATATTAAAGGTATTTTTTGGTAATTATGTTATAATAACCTCGTTTAACACTTACATCGAAATTAAGATTTGTAAAACTTTAATTCAAACTTATTAACTTTTCTTTTTTATAACAGTTAACATATATCTAATTATGTATTCTTTTTCTACATTTGAATGTATACTTTCATAAGAAGCGGGGGAAATACACCCCCACTTTATGTTTATTGTTTGTATGTATTTGTTTGTTTTTATGAAAAATAATAAAATAATAAAAAAATTTAAAAAAAAAAAAAAGAAGAGCTGCATTCATGACTTTGGGGCTAATAAAGTTTTTGGCAGAATTATTTTTACTGCATTGTGGAAGAATGCTCAGGAAAGAATTTAGAGGGAAGAAATCTTGAAAACTAATCTAGAAGAAACTGCAGTGAGATTAGCAATCCTCCAGGAATTTTTTTAAAAAAATGGGATAAAGAAATAACATAAAATTCCTAACCTTCAATTCACAAAACATTGTCATTTCTGATCTGCAATTGACATTTCATTCAATTGATTGAATGCATACTTAATTACTTCAAAATTACCTGCCATGGCTGTACATCCTGAAGATCAGATTTCCTGCCACTCAACCTTCTTGTATATAGTTGCTGACCCATTTGTATGGCATGTAAAGCATATGCCACAGCATACACTGCATTATATATGCTGTAACTATGACTGGTCATCATCATTTCAAAAAAAGCCCAAGGAAGACTCTCCAGTTTTTCTTGCCCGGTGCAAATACCCTCAGGATCATCATTCTTGGATGGGTCTGGAAATACACAGCCAAATGCATGTTCCCATACATCTTTAATGAAACCATCTTGAGGAAAGAATGAGAAATAGTTTCTTGTCTCAAGAAAATGCAGAAATTCTTCAACTTTGTTTGTGTAAGCTACAAAGGAGAGTGCACCATGGAGGACCTGGATGTCCCAACTCTTATGATAAAAGAATGATGCAAGACCCATTTGGGAAGCCACAATCCACACCTTACCTTTTGGCTTTATAGAAACTATTTCCATTTCAGGTAGATATAACAATGTTCTCAATTCTAAAACATATTTGTCTTTGATTATCACAACATTAGCTTTGCTGTTAATGAAATGATGAAATATCTCCACAAACCATTTCATGCCATCATCCACATTACTAAGATAAATTGTCCTCAGCTTCTCTAAGAAAGCAATACATATACCATGAAGAGAAAACCATGAAAAAATCAGTTGTTCAAATTTTTCTCCACCACCTTTCACAAGAATTCCAACCCAGGTCCACTTGAAGTGGACAAGTAGCTGAAGAATCCCTCTAAAATAAAAGTCTTCACCTGGAACCATGTGGTAGTAGAAAGGAATATCAGTTTTACCATTCATATTTGGAAGAGGGCCATATAGGATCTATAGAAATTTTTTAAAAACCCAAAATCAATATGTATCTACAAATAAAGAGTTCTAAAATGTCTTCATAATGTCAAAACAGAAAAAATGGTTATGGGTATGCAATATTTATAGCAGTAGTTTGGGATAAATAATAGTTGAATTATGTTTTATTTGCACAGCTGAATATCCTCTTTGCATATTATTTTTTCATAAAAAATGGAAATAATTTTGTATATGAAAATGGTTCATGCTATTTTATAGTACCATACATGACTTTTAAAATGTTTTTTTCTGCAGACAAGAGAAATTTCAAAGACTCTTTTTTATTTTAATATAAATTGCAATGTATTTTTTGAGTCTCCCCAAAGCTGTTGAATTTTTTAAAAAATTTGGTATATTTATTTACTTACTTACTTACTTACTTACTTACTTACTTACTTACTTACTTACTTACTTACTTACTTACTTACTTACTTACTTATTTTTATGCCGCCCTTCTCCTTAAGGGCAGCTTACAACATGTTAGCAATAGCACTTTTTAACAGAGCCAGCATATTGCTCCCACAATCCTGATCCTCATTTCCGCCCCCCTCAGAAGGATGGAAGACTGAGTCAACCTTGAGCTGGTGGTGAGATTTGAACCACTGACCTGCAGATCTAGCAGTCAGCTTTAGTGGCCTGCAGTATTGCAGTATTGATCCAGTAATAATAATACTAACAAAATAAAACAAAGGATTTATGTCACCAAGGAATATTGCTTCCCAGCATATATGTGTCCCATATCCATTTTTTTGCAATGGAATCCACCCTTACCCACAAATTCCCTTATATTCTGTTCCAGATTTTTCCATGATGAGGAATGGGAGGAACCAAGTTCAAGTCTATCCTAGCTAAAAGAGCTCAGTGTGTAAATTTGGGCCCATCATACTCTTTTACAGCCTAGCCACTATGTGTTACTCTTTGAATATGTGGACTGAAGGCAGCATTTAAAGCTAATAACAAAATAAAACAAATAAGTAAAATAAAACAAATAAGTAAAACCAACAAACCTGATATAATTTTTTTGTTCATCCCAATACCAAATTCTATGGGAGGAAATCCAGAGGTCCTGCAGAGCATGAAATGCTTAATGCTTACTAATTGTTATTTTTTCAAAATGACCTACCACGTCAAATTCTGAAATTGGTATCACTTTGCTTTATCCTTTGATAAATACATATTCTTAAATATACTTCACAGAAAAATGAATATTAAAATAAATATATCTTAACAACTTACAATTCACTCTATGTGAAAATACAAAGCAAAGTATAGACAATGTCATCAATGCCTCTTACCTGTGGAACTTTAAAAGTGCCTAAAATATCTTCCATATCAAAGGAAACTCCAGGATCAAGAGTCCCAACAACTGATACAAGTTTGTTCAGAATGCCACACTTGTAGTTGGGAATGAATTGGTTCTGACTGGAGAAAAGTTCCATTGTGGCATGATATGTGTATTCTCCACCATAAGTCTCAAAGATTCTGAAGCCCAAGCTGATGTTAGGTAAGAGATGGAAGTCTTCATTGATCTTCTTAACAGCAAATATCATGGTCAAAATATTCTGATAATATTTGATTAGGACTCTGGAATGGGAATTAGATGCTGAATCAAATGAAATTATATATCTAAAAAGGGCAGTCAAACTAAGCCATGTTACAATAATATTAACTGATAAATTAGTTATCATTCAGGTAAATGATTATTAGCTTTTCATGAGTCTGTAGATAGATATTTATAGATAGTATTAGTAGATAGTAATAGATATTAAAATAACATTTTTCTTTTACTAGAGAAGATACCATGAATTTTTATGTTGGTTTCCTTTTTATTTTATTAGAAGAATACTTAGATTTTCCAGAATTTATAAAATATATTCTTAACATCATCTTGTTATTGGATAGCAAATACATTGTAACTTTTTAAATTATATCTATAATAAATTGCTTAAAAAGCACTTCAAATAATCCATAATGTGCTAAAAGTTGGCTTACTGTAAAATTAATAGCAGCAAAATTTATTTGTTGCAATGCCTTTATTAGTTTAAATAATTCACAATTTCTAAAAAAAAGTTACCAAAGCAGAATAAAATGTTTTCTCACGAAGATACACATTTCTTTTCTGCATCATACATGATCATATGCAATATTTATTTGTATTCTATTTATTGATGTAAAATATACTGCATCTCTGACTTAATACTATTATTCCAAAGTTAAATACAATTTTACTTGCTTTGAGATTTAGTTGGAGAAGTTGATGCTATAATCCGCAGAAACATGTAGAATCTATTAATCACGAAGGACTGAATAATTATTTCTATTTCTACTATTTTCTTTAAGGAACACACTTTCACTATTGCTTTTCCTTAGAAATTGGAATTAACTAAAAATAGATTTATAAAAGAAGTCTGTATAGATTGATACAATATTAGAAAGAACTTAATAGTATCTTACAGGGTTTCACCAACAGCAGTTTTCTTGGGAGCTTCTTTAAAGCTTTCTACAGCTATGTTTATGAAGATGAATGAAGTAATGCCACCAATAATGAGGTCACCTGCTTCAAAATATTTATGATCAATTGAGGTAGTATCTTGGATTCTACACATTATTGGTTGAGCTTCATAAATTGCATATGGCAATAATAGGAGAATCAAAAAATTCATGGCCCAGTTTACCAGTTTTCTATCACTTCCATGTAATGCTTGTAAGTCTCCAAAAATATGCAAACTTGAAGTACATGTATTTGTTCCTCATATAACTCCCATTTGGTTCTGAACCTTTGAATAAAAATCATTCTGACACATCATTTCAATAATCCCATATCCTCCAAACTCTAAAAACATATAAAGATTTAAACTGCCCATCATCTCTTCCAGCCCATTCTTCCAAATAAACATAAATTATTGACTAGGGCTTTGAGAAGAAATAAAGTTAATAATAATAATTTTAATACTGGTAATTATAAAAGAAGGGGAAGAAAAGTGTTATCGCTATATTTCCATTTCTCTGTGGAATTATAGATATGCTTCTCAATTCTAAACGTATCATCACCAATTTTATCCATACAACAGGACTGAGTAGTGACAACAGTCCTCAAATATTGAAGAATATGTTTGTGAAATGAAATGTGAGGCACAGAAAATACCAATGAATATGGGCTTGATTCAAAAAACTGGCCAAATTTATGACAGTCATTCTCATTTTAGGAATAATTTTATGTCTTGATGGTTACTTACTATTACTAATAGAGTAATAGCAGTAACTGATGTTATTTCATTTCAAAGCCAAACTTCATAAAGGTATCAAGATATATCACTCTCTCCCCAACCACTGTTGCTACATGCTCTTTAACTAATAGATGACACACCACCACCCACATTTGTACATCAATCTTGAATTGAAAAATGCTGCGTAATCCAAGATTATGGATGAAAAGTCCACAGATGTCCACAGTCAAGAATCAGAGCCTCATCGGCCTTGTGTCAGAGTTTATTCCTCCCCAGTCTGACCAATTGAACCTCCAAGCACTAGAACAGTGTTTTTCAACCAGTGTGCCGTGGCACACTAGTGTGCCGCGAGACATGGTCAGATGTGCCACGAAGAAGGAAGCTCAGGTTCCGGTCTCACAACTTTTGCTGAGAGAGAGAGAGAGAAAGAGAGTGAGAGAGAGAGAGAGAAAGAGAGAGAGAGAAAAGAAAGAGAGAAAACAACTGAGAGAAAGCAAGCAAGAGAGAGAGTGAAAGAGAGAGAAAAGAAAGCAAGAGAGAAAGAGAGAAAAGAAGAGGAATGGAGAGAGAGAGAGATGAGAGAAAAGGGGAGGAAAAAAGAGAAATGAGAAAATGATTGAGACAGAGAATGGGAGGAAAGAGAGAGAGACAAAAGAGAGAGAGAAGTGACTCTTGATTTAAAGCATATGATAAAAAGCACCCAAAAAATAGAGAAAACCCCCCAAGCCCTCACCTGTTTTTGTAAATAGTTCAAGAGTGTGTATACACACACAGAGAGAGAGAGAGCGGGGGGGGAGACAGGGATGGAAAAAGAGAGAAGAGTGTCTTAGGGTGTCATTTTGTGTCATTTTGGTTGGTGGTGTGCCCCAGGATTTTGAAAATGTAAAAAAATGTGCCGCGGCTCAAAAAAGGTTGAAAATCACTGCACTAGAGGACCTCAACTTCCTAACTTGGAACAGGACCTTAACCTGTCAAAAAGAGAAGAGAAGAGAAGGTTCCACGAAGAAACAAGGCAAGACAAAGGCAAGATATCAAACCGTGATTGATCCCTACTGCCTATTGAACACCACAAAGCCTCAATCTATCCAGCGCACCCCAGGACCTCCAGCACCCTAGCACCATCAAACTTCTTGCCATTAGCCCGAACCCCCTGCAGAACCCAGCTTACCCTGCCACAAGCCGAGCTATCAACCAAGGCTTGGAGCCATCTGAAGCTTGTAAGCCAAGATAGAGAGCATGGAGCGAGGTGAATGAGTTCCACGCTTCGACGACTCGATTGTTAAAGTCATATTTTTTACAGTCAAGTTTGGAGTGGTTAGTATTAAGTTTGAATCTGTTGCGTGCTCTTCTGTTGTTGTGGTAGAAGCTGAAATAGTCATTGACCGGTAGGACATTGCAGCACACTTAAATTGTGTTTTAGGCGCCGTAGTTCTAAGCTTTCTAGACCCAGGATTGTTAGTCTATTTTCGTAGGGTATTCTGTTTCGAGTGGAGGAGTGAGGGGCTCTTCTGGTGAAATATCTTTGGACGTTTTCAAGGGTGTTGATGTCCGAGATGTGGTATGGGTTCCAAACAAATGAGCTGTATTCAAGGATGGGTCTGGCAAAGGTTTTGCAGGCTCTTGTGAGTAGTGTGAGATTGCCGGAGCAGAAGCTACATAGGATCAGGTTAACAACTCTAGAAGCCTTCTTGGCGATATTGTTGCAGTGGGCTTTAGCACTTAGGTAATTTGATATTAGTATTCCAAGGTCTTTTATTGAGTGTGGGTTGGCTGTGAGAATTTGTTTATTCAGTTCATATATGAGGTTTGGATTCTTTTTGCCGATGTGGAGGGTAGAGCATTTGTTGGTTGATATTTGAAGTTGCCAGGTGCTAGACCAATCTGAGACAAAGTCAAGGTCTTTTTGAGAATAAGTGTGTTGTCAGTGGTGTTGAAAAGTTTTACGTCATCTGCAAAAAGAACACAGTTGCTTGTGATATGGTCGCAGAGGTCATTAATGTACAGAATGAAGAGAGTAGAACCTAGTACGCTGCCCTGGGGACCGCTGCTTTTGACAGGGACAGGGGTGGAAATGGCGCTTCCAATTTTGACAACTTGTTGTCTGTTTGACAGGAATGCAGTAATCCAGTTGTGGAGGAGTCCTGAGATGCCATAGGATTTAAGTCAGGGGGCTGTGGGGAACCTCCCGCATCAGCTGGGAGCCGGGTATAAAAGCCGGGTTGTGCAGCGGACTTGGGCTTCTTCCACTGACGTCAGGGGCTCTGGGGAACCTCCTGCATCAGCTGTATGTCAGGTGCGATGCCGGGTGTGATGCTGGTCACGGAGGGGGTTTGGGCATCCTGCACCGTTGTCTGGGGTTTTACAGAGTTCCCCTGTCAGCTGGGCATCAGGATTGCTGCTGGGGGTTCGAAGAGGACTTCGGCCTGAGCAGGGTCTAAAGGAAAGCTCTGGGTGTCCTCTGCTGCGGTCAGGACCCTGGGGGAAGCCCCTGCATCAGTCTCTGTGTCAGTCAGGCGCCGAGAAGCCGGTCACTCGGGCGCCGGGCGCACTGCTGGAGGCTCCACTGAGCCCAAGATGGCGGACTCGGCTCTCGGTCCCAGGAGGGCAAGGTTGGTGTCAGGAGCATCTGCTAGTGGGAGTGAGGGGTGGAGGTCCTGAGCTTGGTGGGTTAGTAGGAGGGTGGGTGGATTTAAAAAAGGAGGTATCTCTTCAGATTTAATGAAATTCAGAGTGTACTCACAGAGGTTCCTTATCACATGGGTTTTTTGGATTGGGGGTTACCGGTAGCTCAATTGTTTCTTGCCTTGTACGGGGTGTTGACTTTGTCTCTGTTTGTCTGAGCTGCTGGTGGTGTGGGTGTTGGGATTTTGGTTTTTTCTGCTTTGCTCGCTGGCTTCAGCTACCTTGTGGTCCTCGGATTGTCCTTATGATCCGGTTGAGGATTAATTTCTGTTGATCCAGGTCCCTGGGTCTTGGTATTATTACTTGTTAGTAATCTTGTCCCTTTTATCTTTCTTGCAGGATCTAGCTAGGCGTCCGTCTTCGTCGCCATCTTGGTAATTTACCAAGATAATTGTTTTCAGTTCAGAGATTTTTAGTTCTTGGAAAATTATTGGTTCTGCATAGGGTTGCATTGCACAGACAGACATGATTGTATTTGACTTGTATTTTCTGTTTGATGAAAAGGTAATTTATGCCCAGAAAAGTCTCTGAATAAATGTGAGTTATGCACCCATTATGTTCCTTCCTTTCTTTCTGATAGTCACTCACATCCTAACCAACTCTTGTTTGGATTATTATAATTCATTCTACATGGGGCTGACCCAGAAGAGTATCTGCTTTTTTTGGTTCAAAATTCTGTGACCCATCATATTTTTGGAATATCCTGAGGACATACTTCTTCAGCTATCCTAAAGATTCTTAATTCATGTGAAACTAAACAAGTGGTTGGTGTGATTGTGCCATTGTAAGGGTGTGTACAGCAGAGTGGTTTTTACATTGAGGAATAGTAGTGTTCAAATTCAAAACAATAAATACAATTTTAAAAAGCTAATAACACTGGTGCCATAAAAGCAACATAACCCACACAATTAAACATAAACTTCAGAAGTTTACAAAGCTCCACCTTCATACCTCCCAAGGCTTCTGGGAAAAGTTCAATCATTTAGCTATGTAGAAGGCCCTGGTGCGATGATGATGTTTGTCCATCATGTTCAAGGAGGACCTTGACATCTAATGGGTTGTGGGCTATATATAATATGTCTGCAGGTAGCTGGTAAAGCCTATATGTGCACGAAATATTCTGCCACAGGTTGCAGCATTTGCAGCTCTCACTTTGCGGAATGCTTGCTTCTCTTCTGCCACGAATGTACTTCTGGCCTCAGATGTCTGGCAGCCTTGGTGAATCAGCATGCACCATGCTGGTCAATCTTGAGCCAAGATTTCCCAGGCAGTGGTGTTGATATTGAGGAACTTGAAGGAAGCTTTCAATGTGTCTTTGTTTCACTTCCTTTGTCCCCCATGCAATCAGTTTTCTTTAGACAGCTTACCATAGAGGAGCTGTTTAGGAATGTGATGGCCAGACATCCTAGCAACATTATTATTATTAATTAGGTATGTATACCGCCCTTCTCTGAAAACTGAGGGCAGCTCACAGAATAAATATAGAAACAAAGTGTGCAAACAAATCTAATACATTAAAAGACTACAGCACAAACCCCTATATATTACTCAATCAGACAATCCAATCACACCATGCATCACATTTATTGGCCTGCCCAGCATGTCTGGGCTTTCATCAGCAGGGTTGGAATTTCATCAGCAGGCCTTCTCTGGAGAGCACCTCAGTGTCAGGCACCTTATCCTGCCACCAGATCCTCAGAATTCTATGGAGGCAGGTCCTGTGGAAGTGGTTCAATTGCCTAGCATGTCTTCTGTATACAGCCCAGGTCTCACTGGCATACAACAGGGTAGTTAGCACTACTGTTCAGTACACTTTCAGCTTTGTAGCAAGACTTATTCCATATCGGTTCCACAGGTTGGTCATTAATCTGCCAAATGTAGAACTTGCTTTGCCAATTCTGCAGTTGACCTTAATATCAATTGTCACTGCACAGGAGAGAAGGTGTGTAAATTGGTCCACTGCTTGTAGCTTTTGATGGAGGTGTGAGGGTCGGCTCTTGATATTTGGCTTTTGGAGCTGGCTGGTGCACCCCTTTGGTCTTCTTTATGTTGATAAGGAGACTAAAGTTGTTGCATGCTGCTGCAAAATTATCCACTCTGGCTTGAATTTCCTGCTCTGATCCAGCATCCAGGGCACAGTCATCAGCAAAGAGGAGGTCACCTAGCATAGCCTCCTTTATCTTGGTGATGGTCTGGAGTCTTCGCAGGTTGAACAATTTCCCATCGATCCTGTATTTCAGGCTAACTTCCAAGGAACTGTTCTGGAAGGCATCTGATAGAATGGCTGAGAACATTATTGCCTCTTATTTGTAAGCTGCCCTGAGTTTACAGAGAAGTGCAGCACAGAAATCCAAACAAATAAATATAAATAAATAAATTATGCTGAACAAGGTTGGTGCCAACACATACCCTTACTTGATGCCATTTGTGACAGAAAAGGCCTCTGAAGCGTCTCCACTGTCCAGCATATGGGCCATCATACCGTCATGAAATTGACGTATGATCAGGATGAATTTATCAGGGCATCCAAATTTTAACATGGTGCACCACAGGCCTTCACAACTGGCCAGGTCAAAAGTCTTAGTGAGATCCACAAAGGTGGTGTACAATTCAAGATTCTGCTCTTGGCTCTTCTCTTGGAGCTGTCAGGTTGTGAACATCATGTCCACAGTGCCACACCTTTTGCAGAAACTGCACTGTGCTTCAGGTAAGATCCTGTTCCAGGTAGTCAGTCAAGCAATTCAGCAACACTCATGCAAGGATCTTGCCTGCAATGGAAAGCAGTGATATTCCTCTATGATTATCACAGACTTGTTGATTCCCATTTCTCTTGTAGAGGTGTATGATAGATCATTCAGTTCCTGAGGAATGGTTCCTTGATTCCAGAAATACTGGAACAGCTGAGTGAGTTTGTCAAAAAGAACTGCACCACTATTCTTATAGATCTCTGCTGGTATTGCATCAGATCCTGGGGCCTTGCCACTGGACAGCTGGTTAATGGTCTGTAGGATTTCAGTCTTTGATGGTGGGGAGTCCAAGCATGGTTGATATCTATCAGGGGCATTCATCACCTCTTTGTTGATGGAAGATGGGTGGTTCAATACAGATTGGAAGTGCTCAGCCCAACACTGTAGAATCAGGGTCTTCTCAGTGATGAGAGTTGCACCAGCTGTGTCCAATAGAGGGGAGCTCCCTGAGGGCTGAGGCCCATATATAGAATTATTTAACATCATTTCTATCAGCAAAAGTCTGAATTTCATCTGCTTTGGTACTCAACCAGGAGTCCTATATCTTGCGAAGCTTGCTCTGTACAACCTTGTGAGTGTTGAAGGCATTTTTCTTAGCTGTTGATGACAGGTCATTCTGATAAGTACGGCAAAGGTGGTGCTTTTCAGCAAGTAGGGCCTTGATATCTTCAACATTTTCGTCAAACCAGTCCTGCTGTTTCTTGTGCGAGGGTCTAGAACCTTTAATGCAGAAGAGGGCACAATGCCTCAAAAGTGTTCTCAGTCCTTCTCAACATTTCCCTCTAATTGCAGCTCTGGGAGTATGTTGTCAAGATCGTCTGCTAGTGAAGATGCTGTGTTGGGGTTCCTCAGTTTACTGACATTGATCCATTTCATTGCAGCTTTGTTTCCCTGTGGACGTCTCTTTGGCTTGATGTGAAAGCTTAATTTGGAGATGATGAATCTATGTTCATCCAACAGTCAGTGCTTGGCATGGCCTTGGTCACCTTTACATCCTATCTGTCTTTCCTCCGCACAATGACATAATCAATAAGATGCCAGTGCTTGGAACATGGGGGCATCCAGGATGTCTTTTTGTGAGTGGGCCGGTGAAAGATGGTATTGGTGATGATCAGATCATGAGCCACACATCTTCAGTAATAATAGGCCATTGCTGTTACATTTGCCAATTCAATTTTTTTTCTAATGACGCCATCCCAGGCAGAGCGATCTGATCTATTCTTGGGTTAAAATTGCCAAGTAGAATCAGCTTGTCAATGTGCTTCATGGATGAAAGTAGAGCATCGAGATCTTCATAAAATTTGTCCTTTATTTTATCTGGATTCATCACTGTGGGTGCCTAGGCACTGATCAGTGTGGCTTGCTTTCCTCTCAGCAGTGGGAGATGTAGTGTTATGAGTCAGCCATTCACTCACTTGGGAAGACTGGTAGGTTTGTATGCAAGATGATTTTTAACTGCAAAGCCAACTCCAGATTCACGGCATTCATTATTGCTGCACCCACACTAAGAATGTATAACCATCTCCTGTTTGTTTACCCTAAGGGGTTCTCTTTAAGTGTATGTATGTTCCATGTGCCCATGGTGAATGGTGTCATCTTACATTTTCTTTGACATTTTGTTACTCGGCTGCATGGAATGGGATCCCCTCCAACCATGGCAAGATGGACAGGGTTCTATAAATCAACAATGTATTTAGAGCACTAGCCCCTTCCTCTTACTATGGAGATAAACAGTGTGATCCTAGAAAGGGATGCTCAGTCACTCAGGTAGATGCCAAATTCAGATGTTGTTTATCAGCAGGAAGATGACCATTAGACCTGATTCGCCTGTATGCAGGTCCATGGCCACAGTTCCCAGTGTATCCACACCTACTGCTTCATTGCTCACCCATCACCACAAGAATTTTCATCAGAATTGGGGGGATGTCAAGACTTGAGTTGGATTGGATTATAGTGAGGGAGAAGTGCGCATAGTCAGAGTCACTCTCAGGCCAAAGCTATCATTTGGAGTTAGAGACTTTGGCCTGTGACAGTAGACTATTATGATTGTACTGGGAGGGGTGGTTGCAGGAGAGGGAAAGTTACCAGCCACAACAAATTCCTTTCTTAGAGTACAAAATCATCCTTTGTTCTGCACCAATGGATATACAAAGGATGGTGGAATTCCAGAAACCAGAGTGGCCCATGTGATGAACTTGTGGGTGTGGGGATGAGGGGTGAAACTTAACCTGGTGGGGGGTACTGGAAAGGAAGTTAGTACAGGTATGGCTACAGTGTATCTAACATGGCTCTATTAATAAATCAAATCTTGGATGAGAGAAATGGAATGTGATTTATTTCTCAGATGCTAATTAAAGCACTGACATAAAAACCTTAAAATTTTTCCTATCAGGGACATGAGCTCCCATTCTCTGCTCCTGGCAATGAGTGGAGAGAAAACTCGGGAGAAATGGAGGAGAAGGTGTTAACCAAAAATCCTGCTCTGGAAGGACTTGGAATTTTCAACCTCCCTCTCCTGGAGGGACCAACCAGACTGGAAAGTATGGGGGACGTTGGCAAAAGCACCTGGCTTTTGAGATTACTACCTCTTATGATCTGTCACTCCTTGGAGCAGTAGGAGACCTGGAGTATCTGGCCAAAGAAAATGAGGCCCAAATGGGGGCACCTTGGGCAGCCAACTCTGAATGAAGGCCCCTGAGAAGCCAAGCTGTCAACCAATCTGAAGTTGGAAATTCCCATCCAGTGTCTCACAGCCAGTCTTTGGCAAATCTCCCTGATCATTTTGGACATCTAACTGTAAATATAATGCTTCCCAAGCCAGGTTCTAGGACCCCCAAGTGGGTGTTGAAAACCCCTACATTTCTTACACTGGTTTGGCCAGGGGAACCCAGGGAAGTGGAGACACCCCATCACTCCATATGGCAGCAAGTGAAATCCCTAAACATTCTGTGGCTGAATTGAAGACCACCAGGGTGACCCTTCCGTCTTAGCCCAGGTTGGCCCCAAGACCAGATTGGGAAAGTCTCCAGCATGGGAGACAAGAACCCAGGGTGACACCTGACACAAAGACACCAAGGATAGGTTTATTTGATTAATAGGTTGATTTCTCCATTTTAATAAATGAAGGCTAATTTTAACAGGCTTTGTTTCTATAATGAAAATTCACCAAATCATTTCTAATTAAAGTTAACATTGGAATTAGAAGGCTTGCTTCATTTGTCCAGTACAATAGCAGTTCATTTCAAGTGAAATTTATGTGTTATCCATCATTCTCAGTATAAGGAATGAATGCTTCAATATGTTTTTAGTATCATAATTCTTTATAATGAACCTGATAGGGCTAGTATTATTTAAAGAAGATTCTACCGCCCTTTCTTTTTGTAAAAAACAAAAAAATAATAAAAACCTTACAGCTTTTTAAAAAATGACACAGAGCCAAGCATTTTTGTACTTCTTTGTTTTAGGTTATAGAAAATATGGGTACAATTTGTTAGCCTCCCCTGTAGTTATTTGAGCAGCATCAAAGAAATCAAATAATCCTCAAATTCCAATCTGCAAAATTAAAAAGAATCATGTCTTTATAATATCTCAGATTTTCAGTTAAACATATATGAGGAATAATTTTACTGAGCTTTGCTCCTGTATCAGAAACTCACCCAAAACCACTGACAAATTTACTAGAGCTTTAAACAAGTAGAACAATAATTATAGGGAAAATTAGTTCATATATTACAAACTTCTTCTCTTAATGAGTTGTTCCCTGTTGTTTAGCTCTGGTCTAAAAAGGATTATGTAACATTTGGGGAAATATATGCAGACAAGCAATCCTGCACTAGAGGCCAAAATGGAGAAAACCTCCACAGCCACCATGTATTTGCCTTTGGTGCTCAGGTAGGATGGAACAAAGGAGAGCCATACACTGCAGAAGATCAGCATACTGAATGTGAGACATTTGGCCTCGTTGAAACTGCTGGGGAGATTCCTTGAGAAAAAAGCTACAGTGAAACTTGCAGTTGCCAGAAAGCCCATGTAGCCCAAGACACAGTAGAACATGGTAGCTGAGCCTTCATTGCACTGGAGTATGATTTCCTCAATTTCTGAATGGGTGTCAATATCAGGGAAAGGAGGAAATGTGAACACCCACACTATACAGATGGCTGTTTCAATCAGGGAACCAGAAAGAATAATGGAAGTGGCCAGTCCTCTTCCCACCCAGTTCCTCATCCTTGATCCAGGCTTGGTGGCCATGAAAGCCAAAACTACAGTGATGGTTTTTGCCAGCACAGAAGACACAGCCACCGAGAAGATGATGCCAAAGCTAATTTGTCGAAGGAGACATATTATATTGCCTGGTACAACAAGGAACTGAATTGGGCAAAGAAAGCAGAGGAGCAGGGAGATTAATAGAACATAGGTAATATTTCGGTTATTGGCCTTGACGATGGGAGTATGGTTATATTTCAGAAATGTTGCCAGTACTAAAATTGTGCAAAGAAAAAATAAAATTGCTAGAATCAATAGACTTATTCCCATTGGTTCCTCATAGGATAAGAATGATATTCTTTTTGGAAGACATGAATCCTGGACCTTGTTTGGATATTGATCTTCTGGACAATTTGAACAGTCACTCATGTCTGGAATTGAAATATAACGGTATTAAATACATAAACATACATATTTAAATATATATTTGAGTTCTGTCATTATTTTATGAATATTATTATGATAGAGGCTTTTGATTTGCCTTTCTTAAAAGAAAGTTTGACACTGACATTGCCAATCTTACTTTTTTGTGTTTGTATTTCAACATGGGAATTCTCTTTTATGGATTTCTATTTAATATTAATAATTTATTAATATTCAATTGTGTGCATTGAATTAAATTTCTCCGGTTTAAGAATTGCACTGTGTTTTTAAGGAATGGGTTTCTCAACATATTTCCATCTATTGATTGGCACAGATATTATAAGCCGCCCCGAGTCTACGGAGGGGGCAGCATACAAATCTAATAAATTGAATTGAATTGAATTGAATAAGAGATAGAATAATGCACAGTTCTGGAAAGAAGCTTACCCAAATATAACAGAAACTGGGACTTTTAATATTATTTTTATTATTTTAAATTATATTAATTACTTAGGAAGGTTTGTTAAACCAGAAACAATATAAAATTCTTAATTCTTTGCCTGAGGTTTTTCAATTACTTTTGGGCATGCTACCTTCTGCAACCTGTTGAAAAAATACAACTACAAGAAATTCAACTCAGCTTCCTATAGAATCATAATCTAACTTAATTCATAAAGCTTTTTACCTTTCTGGCTTGACATTTTCTCTTTGGGACATGGATGACAATCATAACAGCAAAATGGATTTCCTTCTTGCCTTCTTTTGTAATATCCAGGGAGGCAGCTCTCAGTACATACTGAAATAGGTAGTATCTACTCAATAAATGAAATAAAAAATAAAATGTTAGCATTCACCCAGGTACTTGGAAAAGAAGATTATGCAAATTGAGTAAAATGATATAGGTTGTTTTTCATTTTTTAAAAATCTAAGCCTTTATTTTCTGGAATAACTTGTGCTCAGGCTGTTGCTGCTCAATGCCTTGTCAGTTGTTGAGAAAGATCCCCTCAACCCGGATCTTATTCTGGATGAGGACGCCGACCTGGCATGTGTGATTGAGACCTGTCTGTGTATGGAGGGAGGAATCCTTTTCTCTCAGATGTGCCCAGCTGGGTTTCAGGTGTGGCACTAGGGAAAGGGAAAGGGGGGTTGGAGTGTCTATTATAGTCAGGAAGACCTTCAGCATACCTAGGCTCTCTGCTCCTGAGAGCAGAGAGTTGGGAGTCCACTATCATGTAGTGATAGTGGACCTCATGTAGTGATAGTGGACTGTTGCTCACATACTTGCCTCCCAGCTGTGTGTCAACAACCCTACCTGTGCTAATCAAGGACTACTGCAATGCTCTCTACATGGAGCTACCTTTGAAAAATATTCAGAGACTTCAGGTGGTACAAAATACAGCTGCACGAGGTCAGGTCCCACAGAATTGGCTTCTCCAGATCTTTTCAGCCAGACAATTCTATCTGGCAGGACCTAGGGGAAGAGCCTTCTCTGTAGCAGCCCTGGCCTTTTGAAATCAATTCTCTCCAGAGATACATACTGTCCCCACTCTCCTGGCCTTCTAGAAGCCCTTAAAAACTCATCTTTGCTGGCAGGCTTGGGGCCATGAAGTTTAACATCTAATCCTGGCCAATGAATGAATTTATATTTATGATAGAATGAATGTGGATGATTGGTTTTAAATAATTGGGAGTTTAGAAATGTATTTTAACTTTAGATTTCTACATGTTTTTTTATTTCTTTTTGTTGTGAGCCACCATGAATCTGAGAAAAAAGGCAGCATAGAAATCTAATTAATAATAAATAAATAAATAAATAAATACCAGAATAATCAAATATGTGAAGAATTTTGCAGCCACCAAATCTAATTAGCAACAAATGCGACAAATTTGGGATTTGTTTTGAGTTATGAATTTAGTTTAGGGATTGGGTTTCATTTAACACCACTCCAACATTTATTTGTTTGTTTGTTTGTTTGTTTGTTTGTTTGTTTGTTTGTTTATTTATTTATTTATTTATTTATTTATTAGATATATATGCCGCCCCTCTTCATATACTCATTCCAGTCATCGAAATGTAATCATATACATTCAGAACTTACTTGGTTGAAAGTGCTGGGCCAAGCAATGGCTTCCTCATGAATGATGAACATTTGGCTTTCATCAACCCAAGGATCTAGCTTCCCAACTTTCACTCGTTGAATAGATTGGTTGGGGAATGTGATCCAGTTCTCAAGATCCAATCCTGTAACCAATTCTCCTTTGTCATCAAAAGAAATTTCATCCCCAACACTGTTGTTAAATGCAATTCTTTGAAGAAAGGAATGAAGCTGAATTTAGAAACAACATAATATATTTGTAACAAGAAATGAGGGAGAGGGGGAGAGATTAAGATTTTAACGAGAGATTAAGATTTTAAAGATGAATTATGTGACAGCTCAAAACAGTTTACACATGAGCGAAATACTTCTTAACGTGCAGTGTTCTAGTGGTCTTCCCGGTATATTTGCTTATTTGCTACCATTGATCAAGAATTACTATACCATTGCTGTCATTGTTTAATGATGATGATGACGACGACAACAACAACAACAAAGAAATTATAAAAAAATAAACAGGAACAAAAGATCAGCTTCTCATTGACAAAATGCTATTAAAAATGCAAAATAAAGAAAAAAGAATTTTAATATGACATGGATTGATTCCAATAAGGTATTTGACTCTTTATCCCATAGCTGGATTAATACCTGTCTGGAAAACATTGGAATCGGCAAACATATCTATACATTTTTTGAAGCAAATATTCAAAAATAGAAAACAGTTCTAACAGCAAATGGGGAAAACATTGGTGAAGTCAACATCAGACAATGAACTACATGGCTATGCAAGATACATGTAACAGTGACACCCATTGTCTTCAGGTATCATGTTCAAGAATTTCACAAAACATATCAAGAAATTGCAGCTTCCTGCAATAACACTAGTGGAACTATATAAAATGTTGCTACTAAGAACATCATACATCTTAAGAAGGCACTTAGTTGATACCCAAGGCGCTGGCAGCAACCCATATCAACCCATAGCACCAGTCAATGGTATTTGTAATGCATTTTTAAATGTTCACTTGATTGAGTTTCACTTTTTATGAATAAATTGGCAGCAACATGTATCAACCATTAGCACCAGTAAATAGTAATTGTAATATATTTTAAATGTCCAGTGATGTTAAAAGAGTATTTCTCTCTGAATAAAAAAATGATTATAAATCAAGAATAACAACAACAACAACAACAACAACAACAACAATAATAATAATAATAATATCACCTACCTGACTCTTAAAAAATCCATACATCTAAAGGATTTTAATTCTAAAAAATACATCATTTTTGGAAGGAGAGAGTTTTATTTTATGCATAAATATGATATAGGTTTGGCGAGAACCAAAATATATATTCTTCTCAGCTATTATTATATATAGATCAGAGAAGATTCAGATATACTGTAAAACTACACATATAGAAATAATATACAGTAATTATACAATTACTGTAGCTATAATGGATGTCTAACCAGTCATTTGGTGGTAATAGAGAGATACAGAGATACAGAAAAGGCCTTTGCTGCTATCTAATGGTCTGACATTTTACAAATATGGCAACTCTAAAAGAAAAAAGTACTGAGTTGCCTGTGATATAAAGAGTTGGGTTTTGATAAAGGTTGGGCTTGACAGCCACAAAGGTTAGTGAACATGTCAGAGTCTTTCCCTATTTTATTGGTCTTTCTTTTCTTCCTTTGTAAAATTATTTTCTCTTGTATTTATGTTTGGTTTTTCTTTTTACCCCATTGCGATATGCTGGAATGAGATTGAGTGGTTGGATCTAACTGCCTAAAAGAGTTTTTCATGGCTTCCCTTTTCTTGCTTGCCAACAATTGTGGATAGTCTCTTTTCAATTGCCCTTCAAGCCAAAGCCTGGGAAGGTAATTTTGCAGAGGCGATAGCTACCCAGGATTGGGGTGGTTATAATTATGTCGCCCTTTGTAGGAAGAAGGTGGGGTACCAGAGTGTTATTAGCAACCAAGCAAGAGAGTTGAATGGAGTGCAGGAGACTGGTATGGAATAGTCATTGAAATAAAGAACAGTTTATAAAGTGTCTGATGGTGAAGAAGCAGCACTGGACACTTGGCCTCTATTTAAAAAAATTAAAAGGAATTTTTGGGACTTTTCTTATATAAGATTTCTGGTAATTGTTTCTATTTAAGTCTGAGCCTGTACTTAGGGATCTGTAGGTGCTTGTCCATATCCACTGGTCAGACTTCTTTTGCTAATTTTGCTCATCATAAGAAGGGAAGGCACAGACAAAAGCTACATCTAAAGTTAGCTACATCCTAGCAGGAAAAGGGTTAGAGAACAAGTTAATTTGGAAGATTAACACAGGGAGACAGTTCCTTGAGACTAACAATCCCACAGGAATATAGGATAAATATAAAACATTTAGAAAATACTTAACTTTCTACTTACAGAACGCTGTCCCTCCTTTCTGATCTACAAAGGAAATCTCATTTCCAACATATTTGACACCTGAAAAAAATTACCTGCCATGGCTTTACATCCTGAAGATTAGGTTTCCTGATACTCAATATTCTCCTATGTGGTTGTTGAGCCACCTGCATGGCATGTAAAGCATGTGCCACAGCATACACTGCATTATATATACTGTAACTGGGACTGGTCATCCTCATTTGAAAAAATGCCCCAGGAAGGCTGTCCAGTTTCTCCTTCCCAGTACAAGTACCCTCAGGATCCTCATTTACAGAATGGTATGAAAATATGCAGCCAAATGCATGCTCCCACACATCTTTTATGAAACCATCTTGTGTAAAGAATGAAAAATGTTTTCTTGTCTCAAGAAAATGATGGAATCCTTTAACGTCATTTGAAGAAGCTGCAAAGGTCAAAGCACCATGGATGACTTGGATGTCCCAGTTCTTCTGATAAAAGAATGATGCAAGACCCATTTGAGAAGCAATGACCCACACCTTACCGTTTGGCTTTATGGAAACTATTTCCATTTCAGGGAGATATAACAACCATCTTAAATCTAAAACATATTTATCTTTGATTATCACGATTTTAGCATTGCTGTTACTATAAAGTTGAAATGTAGTCACAAGCATTTTCAGGCCATCATCCACATTATTTATATAAATTGTTCTGAGCTGCTCTAAGAAGGCAATACAGATTCCATGAAGAGAAAACCATGAAAAAATCAATTGTTCAAATTTTACTCCACCATATCCTTTCACAAGTATCCCAACCCAGGTCCACCTGAAGTACAAAAGTAGCTGAAGAATCCCCTTGTAATGGAATTCTTCATCTGGAACCATCTTGTAGTAGAAAGGGATTCCAGTTTTACATTCAGTACTTGGAGGAGGTCCATATAAGAACTATATTTTTTTAAAAAAAAAAGATAAGAAAGGGTTTGGCAAAAAAAAGTATGTATCTTGTTCAAATAAAGAGTTGTAAGGTATTTCAGAATATACTTTCACATTATTTATGCACATAAAATATTTGTGAGACTAAGATTGGGGCAGAGAAGAGAAGAGAAGAGAAGAGAAGAGGTGACTTTGGAAGTTTTCTAGTCTAACCCCCTGCTTATGCAGGAAACCCTACACCACTTCAGACAATTTGTTATCCAATCTCTTCTACAAAACTTCCAGTGTTAGAGCATTCACAACTTCTGGAGGCAATTTATTCAACTGTTCTAGCTCTCAGGAAATTTCTCCTTAGTTCTAAGTTGCTTCTCTCCTTGATTAGTTCCCACCTATTGCTTCTTGTCCTACCCTCAGGTGCTTTGACTCCCTCTTCTTTGTGGTAACCCCTGAGATATTGGGAAATTGCTTTCATGACACACCTAGTCCTTCTTTTCACCAGACTAGACATATCCAGTTCCAGCAACCAATCTTTATATGTTTTACCCTTCAGATCCCTGATCATCTTTGTTGTTTTTCTCTGTACTCTTTCTAGAGTATCAATATCTTTTTACACTATAGGGACCAAAATTGGATGCAGTATTATGAGTGTGGCCTTAGCAAGGTATTATAAATTTATATCAATACTTCACATAATCTTGATTCTATCCCTTTGGCTGAGTTCTCTTCCAACTACTTAGTTGTATGATTCTCTGAATTTCCATCGTTTTTTTTCTTAATTTGCCCATTACTTCTGTTTCTTCAATGAAGTAAATATTTTTGTGGTTCATAATATATTGTAGAACCATAGAGTATTTTTACATTCATTGTACTGATGGTACACTTGTTAGAATGCAGTATTTCAGATAAACTCTGCCCACAGTCTAGAGTTTGATCTTGATGGGGCTCAATGTTGACTCAGCCTTCTATCCTTTCAAAATTAGTAAAATGAAGACTCAGATTGAGGCAAAATGCTAACATTGTAAACCACACAGAATTTTGTAAAGCACTATGGATGTAATATAAATTGAAGCACTACTGCTATTTGAAAACCCCTTGTTCTGAAGACAGAAAGAGAAACACAAAAGAAATTGTCTAATTTCTCTTATGAAATATACTAGTTCAGAAATATCTTAGTGTATGCCTTCATGTTATCCCCATACATTTATGAGCTTATAGTCGGAGTACATGAAACTTGTACTTGATACAACTTAGTAATTAGTAATTTCTCCTTTCTTATTCATTTGGAAAATTTGGTTTATTTTGTTCTACAATGAAAACAATGTTTCTATGAAAGTTGTGTATAACTTGTTATAAAACAATATAGCACATTTATGAATCTTGTTTTATTGTCATAGACCATGTATATTTTTAATTTTAAAATGTATTTTCTCAGAGTATTTCAAATTCTTGAAGAAGAATTTTCTTTATGGATATCACATATGGAGGTGAAATATTTTAAAAAGTGCTTTCATGAATACCATATTAATTTAAAACTTATTCCATTAAATTCTCACATTTTAGATGTAGCCTTGAGAAGTTCATTTTTATTAATTATCTAATAAAATATTTTAGGTTCTCTAGTACCAATGGATTGTGGATAGTGTACAACATGGGATAAAATAGTATAATAATATATAAGCCAAAAAGGAAAGAAAGAGAAAAGAAGAAATAAAGAGTGAAGAGGGAAGGAGGGAGGGAGAGTGGAACTCCATGATCCCAAATCCTTAATCTATACCCACATGGACATCAAACAGCACTAGTTTGATTGAAACAACACAAAAATCATTGGCCACACTACCACTTGCTTGTGAGTTCATCAAAGCCTGGCACTCTACAAGCAATTCCATAAACATTGACCTACAACCAGCATATGAACCCCTCAGAATCCAATCAACTAGACAGCCAACTAGAGATTGCACCGGCCTTCAAGTGACCCATGCAAGCCCCACCCATCAGCACTACACCTTCAAATGATCTTATCTGATGTAACCTCCCTAATCTCAAGACACACCACAAGACTTTCATTGTCTCATAGCTGACCCATCACAAGACCTTCACTTGACAAAACCGCTCCTGATACATCATAAGATATATAAACCATATGAAGCATTTATGAACATATGAACATTGATACTGACATTCCCTAAACTCCTGAAGATATTACCGAGACTGGTAACAAACAAGTCCATAAGATCAGAGTGTAAACCTTCATTCTCAAGGATTAATATTTCCAAGATATATTGTTTCCCAATATATCCCAATATGGTCTTGAATACATCTCTGGAATGGATCCTTTTCTCATTAGAAACATAGAAACATAGAAGTCTGATGGCAGAAAAAGACCTCATGGTCCATCTAGTCTGCCCTTATACTTTTTTCTGTATTTTATCTTAGGATGGATATATGTTTATCCCAGGCATGTTTAAATTCAGTTACTGTGGATTTATCTACCATGTCTGCTGGAAGTTTGTTCCAAGGATCTACTACTCTTTCAGTAAAATAATATTTTCTCATGTTGCTTTTGATCTTTCCCTCAACTAACTTCAGATTGTGTACCCTTGTTCTTGTGTTCACTTTCCTATTAAAAACACTTCCCTCCTGGACCTTATTTAACCCTTTAATATGTTTAAATGTTTCGATCATGTCCCCCCTTTTCCTTCTGTCCTCCAGACTATACAGATTGAGTTCATTAAGTCTTTCCTGATACGCTTTATGCTTAAGACCTTCCACCATTCTTGTAGCCCGTCTTTGGACCCGTTCAATTTTGTCAATATCTTTTTGTAGGTGAGGTCTCCAGAACTGAACACATCATTCATATATTACAACAAATTTATTTCTTATTTCCACATATACTATTCTTAAAATTCTACAATGATGAGTCTTGTTTTGAAATACTACAATGTTTAAGAGATGCAGGAGTAGTGGGATAACCCAACTGAAGTTCACATTTAGACAAAAAAGTTCAGTGTGTAACTTTGGAGCCTTCACTTTGTCGTGCAGGCCAACCTACCTCATCTGGTATTTGGAGAGAAATAAAGGAAATGAAAGCATGGGGTGTGATATCTTTAAAACCTGAATGGAAGACAGCATGTAAATCTAATAAACAAATGTAGATAAATAAATTCCAGAAACATAATATTATGTAATGCTCATCATAATACCAACTTGCATGGAAGAACTGCACAAATTAACTACACTCCTGCCCAATAGGGAATGTTTAACATTACTAATGATTAATTTTAAAAACTGGTCTATCATTATATCAACTTCTGAAAATGAATTATTATCACTTTATGCTTTAATAAATGCATTTCTTAAATATGCATACAGAAATATATATGAAATTAAAAATATCTTAATGATTTACAATACACTCTATCTGAAAATAAAAAGAAAAGACATTTTATCATTAATGCATCTTACCTGTGGAACTTTGAAAACTCCTAAAATATCTTCCATATCAAAAGAAATTGAAGGATCAAGAGTCCCAATAATTGATTTGAGTTTGTTCAGGATGCCACAGTTGTAGTTGGGAGTGAATCGGTTCTGACTGGAGAAAAGTTCCATTACAGCATGATATGTGTACTCTCCACCATAACTATCATAGATCTTGAAGCCCAAAGTGATGTTAGGTAAGAGCTGGAGATCTTCATTGATCCTCTTCCCAGCAAATATCATAGTCAAAATATGTTGATAATACTTGATCAGGATTCTACAATGGGAATTAGATGCTATATTAAATGAAATTCTGCATCTAAAAAAGACAAACTAAGTTCTGTAAGAATAATATTAACTGATAAATTGGTTACCATTACATTTTCAGTAAAATTATTACTAGCTTTTCATGAATGTATTTGTTAAATAATTTTGAATTGAGTAATGCATTTGTCTTGTATGTAAAATGGACATGAAAGTTAATTAAACTTTAAGCCATGGAATAAAATCCCATTGCTCTAGAAGATTTCATTTTAATTGAAGAGATGGTATTTTGATTTTTGTGTTACTTAATCTTTCTAAGTCTTATTTCAGAACTAACAAATTATTATTTAACAGAACCATGTTTAATAAGTAGAAAAAAAGGTGGAGCATTGTTTATAATATCTTAATAAACCATTGAAAAATCCTGGATTATTCCCAAAGCCAGTTAAATTTTAAGCAAAATCCAAAGATTTTTGTACTCTGAAACAATAGTAGCAAAATGTGGGTTTGATGCAATTTTCTTTAAAACTTCTAGTTGTAATTGTATTATTACCTTAACCTGTAAAAACTTCCTATAATAGTGAAACTAAAATTTCTTTTAAAAATGCAAGAGCAGAATAAGATTGTACTAATTAACTTACCCCAAGTACATCTATTTATTCTCTCCCCCCTCCAACAACTTTCAATATATTTTCAAAAGGCAAATTTATTTATTGTTTTATTTATTGAGGTAAAATATACTGCATCTCTGCCTGAATTGTGTTATTCTAATGCTTAATTATAACTTTTCTTTCTTTAAGAGTCAGTTTTAGAAGAAAATGCTACAATCCTCAGAAGTGTTTAGAATCTGTTAATCACTAAGGAATGAATAATTATTTTGATTCTCTACTCCCTTTATTTAGGGATCACAGAATTTTACTATAAGTTTCCTTTAGAAAGTACATTGAACTCACATGAGTAGAAAAAGATAATTTTGTTTAAATTTTGACAGTTATATGTTCAATATTGGGATTACAAGACTCACAAAATAGGTTGATAAACTAGGTCTATAATAAATAATAAAGAAAATAATAATAATGTCTTACAGTGGTTCACTAACAGTAGAATATTTGGGAACTTCCTCAAAGCTTTCTACATCTCTACTGATGAAGACGAATGAAGTAATGCCACCAATAATGAAATCACCTTCTTGAAAATATTTGTGAATAATTGGGATAGGGTCTCTGCTTCTGCATGTTATTGGTTGAGCCTTGCAAGCTATATGTAACAATAAGAGGAGAACAATCAGTATCATCATGATTCTATTGACAAGGTTTCTGTCTTATAATGCTTACAAGTCTCCAAGAATAGGTAAGCTTAAATGAATTCATCTCTGTTCTTCATCATTTCCAATCTATTCTAAATCATGTCTGACATATCCTTCTGACAATGAGCTTAAAGTACTTGCTCCTAAAGTCTAAGAACAACTTTTTTGAAACACATGAAGGATATAAACCATCCATCAGCTCTTACTGCTCTTTCTTCCAAATAAACATAAGTTGCTGATCAGAGTTTTGAGAAGCAGCAAAGTTAATAATAATCTTTTGATAATTACAAAGGAAAGGAAAAGAAAAGTGCAGCCTTTACATTTCCATTTCTCTATGGAACTAAAGATATACTTCTCAATTCTGAACATAGCATTAGCAATTCCATTGTTAATTAGTAACAATTAGTAACAAATTAGATTAGTAGTGGTAGTTGATGTTATTTTATTTCAATGCCAGACTTCTTACATATCTTAGGATACCTTGATACCTTAAAGGCATGAATATCGCTCGGATCCGGGCAGACCTCGACTCCAATTGGATAACAGAGTCGACTGACAATGAGTCAGTCGAGGTGACTGGGGCTCGTACTCGTCCACCTGTCTGGGAACAGTTTGATCTGGTGACACCTGATGAAGTGGACAAGGTCATTGGAGCTGTGAGTTCCGCCACCTGTTTACTAGATCCGTGTCCCTCCTGGCTGGTTTTGGCCAGCAGGGAGGTGACACAGAGCTGGGTCCAGGAGATTGTCAACACTTCTCTGGGGAAGGGGTCCTTTCCGGATCCCTACAAGGAAGCACTTGTGCGCCCCCTCCTCAAGAAGCCTTCCCTGGACCCAGCCATTCTTAACAACTACCGCCCAGTCTCCAACCTTCCCTTCATGGGGAAGGTTGTTGAGAAGGTGGTGGCACTCCAGCTCCAATGGTCCTTGGAAGAAGCCGATTATCTAGGTCCTCAGCAGTCAGGATTCAGGCCCGGCTACAGCACGGAAATTGCTTTGGTCGCTCTGATGGATGATCTCTGGCAGGCCTGGGACAGGGGTTTATCCTCTGTCCTGGTGCTCCTTGACCTCTCAGCGGCTTTTGATACTATCGACCATGGTATCCTTCTGCGCCGGCTGGAGGGGTTGGGAGTGGGAGGCACTGTTCTTCAGTGGTTCTCCTCCTACCTCTCCGGTCGGTCACAGTCGGTGTTAGTGGGGGGTCAGAAGTCGACCTCTAGGTTGCTCCCTTGTGGGGTGCCTCAGGGGTCGGTCCTCTCCCCCCTGCGGTTTCATCTACATGAAATCACTGGGTGAGATCATCCAAGGGCATGGGGTGAGGTATCATCAATATGCAGATGATACCCAGCTTTACATCTCCACCCCTTGTCCAGTCAGTGAAGCAGTGGAAGTGATGTGCGGTTATCTTGAAGCTGTTGGTGTCTGGATGGCTGTCAACAGACTCAAATTCAACCCTGATAAGATGGAGTGGCTGTGGGTTTTGCCTCCCAAGGACAATTCCATCTGATCCTTTTTGGATCGGGAGTCACTGCTCACAGTCACTCATGCCCTCATCACCTTGAGGCTTGACTGCTGTAACGCTCTCTACATGGGGCTACCTTTGAAAAGTGTTCGGAAACTTCAGATCATGCAGAATGCAGCTGCGAGAGCAATCATGGGCTTCCCTAAATATGCCCAAGTCACACCAACACTCCGCAATCTGCATTGGTTGCCGATCAGTTTCTGGTCACAATTCAAAGTGTTGGTTATGACCTATAAAGCCCTTCATGGCACCGGGCCAAGTTATCTCCGGGACCACCTTCTACCGCACGAATCCCAGCGACCAATTAAGTCCCACAGAGTGGGCCTTCTCCGGGTCCCGTCAACTAAACAATGTCGTTTGGCGGGACCCAGGGGAAGAGCCTTCTCTGTGGCGGCCCCGGCCCTCTGGAACCAACTCCCCCCTGAGATTAGAATAGCCCCCACCCTTCTTGCCTTTTGTAAGCTTCTTAAAACCCACCTCTGTCATCAGGCATGGGGGAACTGAGATATTCTTTCCCCCTAGTCTTCTACAATTTATGTATGGTATGTTTGTATGTATGATTGGTTTTAAAATAAGGGTTTTTAGCTTCTTTAGTATTGGATTGTCACATGTTGTTTTTACCACTGTTGTTAGCCGCCCCGAGTCTACGGAGAGGGGCGGAATACAAATCCAATAAATAATAATAATAATAGTAATAATAATGATAATAATAATAATAATAATAATAATAATAATAATAATAATAATAATCAGTCATACACCTGGTGTGGGTGCAATTGATCTACCTCATTCTATGGAAAGGTCAGCCAGCAACAAAACGTCAGGTGGTCCCTGCACCATGCCTGCACAGACATGGCTTGTATGGTCCATGCACTGCAGACTGGGAAATGAAATGAAGTTTGGGGACCACATGAGTCTGCAGCCATGCCATACCTAGAACCAATGAAAAATAAAGTCCTGCTGTTACGTAAAACTGGTGTTCATTTAGCACTGGAGGCAATTCCTAGAGGGGGGCAATGTTCAGTTAGAGTTGCGGACTGATCATAAAAATCTCAAGGCCTTGAATATCATCCAAAACCTCTCATACAAACAAATACATTGGGTGCAATTCTTTAGATGCCTCCTGCTCAGTGCTTTATCCAGGAAACCATAATATGATAGCCAAAGAGAGGAGGGAATCCACCTAATCAAATAGAAAAGTTTATAAGAAGAAGCAATTTTCCCCATAGGAATCATTGTAAATGCAAATAATATGTGTGACTGGGGAAACCACAGGGAGGGTGGAGGCCCTGTTTCCTCCCAGGAGATTCCTGTAGAGGCCCCACAGAGGCTTCTCCCCACCTTCTCCAGCACTGTTTCCTCCCAGGAGATTCCTAGGGAGGCCCCATGGAGGCTTCTACCTGCCTTTTCTGGTTACAATTTTGGAGGCTCATATTTGTAAGTGGAAAATGGTTCTTGGGAAGAGGCAAAAAAATCTTGAACACCCGGTTCTTATCTAGAAAAGTTCATAAGTAGAGACATCCTTAGGTAGAGATATCATTGTACTTGGAATCTATGCTATAAGTGGATGGAGAATAGAAATATGGTAAAGTGATATAAGGTGTAATGACATACAAAAACAGATAAACATACATAATGGAATGAACAATTTGTAAAGTAAATATAAACTGATAAATATAGAAATGTAAATATATAGTATGTAAAAATGGAAACATAAGAAATATGATGAATGGGTAAGATTGTAAAAAAGAAAGATATTGTGGCGTATATACCTTTTTAAAAATGTATTATTTTGCAAAACTCAATTAACAAAACTTTTTTTAAAAAAAGAATGCTGATTAATCTCCTTCATTGTATTTACCTTCTCCTTTGCAAGGCATGTTTTTTTTTTCCTGAGAGGAGGCTGTCAAGATGAAGCCATCATTTGATTTTGAGACTTTGGCCTGCCACATATTAGAATGTAGAATATATTAGAGCTGTGAGAATTTGGGAGGCCTGCTGCATGAGGGGGCAGAGATGTACCCATAACAAATTTGTTCTAGATTCTCAAGGTACAGTGATACCTCGTCTTACGAACTTAATTGGTTCCGGGAGGAGGTTCGTAAGGTGAAAAGTTCGTAAGACGAAACAATGTTTCCCATAGGAAACAATGTAAAATCGATCAATGCATGCAAGCAAAAAAAAAATGCAAAAAACCACGCTCCACTGGGCATAAGATGGAGTGGCTGTGGTTATGACCTATAAAGCCCTTCATGGCATCAGACCAGATCAGACCAGACCAGACCAGACCAGAATATCCCCGGGACCGCCTTCTGCCACACGAATCCCAGCGACCAGTTTGGTCCCACAGAGTTGGCCTTCTCCGGATCTCGTCGGCTAAGCAATGTCATCTGGTGGGACCCAGGGGAAGCCCCAACCCTCTGGAACCAGCTCCCCCCAGAGATTAGGATTGCTCCCACCCTCCTTGCCTTTCATAAACTTCTTAAAACCCACCTCTGCCGTCAGGCATGGGGGAACTGAGACATCTCTCCCTGGCCTATATAATTTATGCATGGTATGTTTGTGTGTATGTTTGGTTTTAAATAAGGGTTTTTTTAGAGACTTTTTAATATTAGATCTGTGATTTATTGTTCGTATTATTGTTGTGAGTCTGTGGAGAGAGGCGGCATACAAACCTAATAAATAAATAAATAAATAAACAAACAAATAAATAAATAAATCCCCCTTTACAGATTAGACAGCCAACCTGGAGATTCGGTAGGCTGATGCCACTGCTACAAGAAAGTCCACCTTGAAAGTCGAATGTCTGAGGATCATGGTTGCCCAGGGTTCAAATGGATCCTCCAACAGAGCCTGTAGTACCTTGGTCAGGTCCCAAGTCAGTCAAATCCAAAATTGGGAATTGATGAACTGTGGGTGGACACAGGTTGGTCACCCCTTTAAGGAACTGCAAATCAAGGGATGAGCAGATAGGGCATCGAGGGACCCACAAGAAAGGACCATTGTCAGACCTGCAAGATAGAAGTGAAGTGTGTTCAAGGAAAGGCTTTTGGCCAGACCTTGGCACAACTGGAGAACATTAATAATGGACAAGCCAACTGGGGATTACCCCATCTATCCACACCAGTCACAAAAGGTGGTCAAATATATTCATTCTGTGGATGGCTTCCTGGAGACCAACATAATCTGTACAATGTTCTAGGGGACTTGATGGCATGTAAGAGTGAGCCACTCAAGCACCAGGTGGTCAGTTGTAACCAGCATGGATCTAGAGGCTGAACTGACCTCTTGACAAGCAACCACTCTGTTGGAGGGATCCTCCAAAGAGAGGATATGGAGAGGGATATAAGATCTGCAAACCAGGCTCTACTGGGCCAGTGTAGAGCCATCTCAGCCATCTCCTGCAGCACCTTCCTGATCACCTTGGGGATCAATGGAAGGAGAGAATGCATATAGCAGATCTTTTGGCTAGGCACAGCAAATAGCATATGTTTCCTCTGCCCCCTGAGTCTGGTGCAGTTCCCAGGGTAGCAAAGAGGCCAATGACTGGCAGCCCACAGTGCTGCATCAGTTGATGGAATAGATCCAGATGGAAGCTCCACTCCACCTGGTTGAGTTCTTGTGGTTGAGCCAGTCCACTGTCACATTGCTCACCCCAAAAATGTGCTGCATCTCAGTCTGATGGTCCTTCAGCCGGAGGAGCTCCTCAGAATCCCTCGGTATCTGGAAATTGGAATCAAGTGCCAGAATTGACCTGTCCACTGATGCTACTGAAGATGCTGTGCTAGCTGCGGGGCTATGTTAAAACCTCTCTTATCTAGATAGTTGGGTAGTGGCCCAGCTGCAGGGGTCTGCCACTGCTTAATGATTACAATAAGTCCACAAAAAGATTGGCCACATGAATCACCTCAGCCTGTGAGGTGGCCTCCTTGAAGATGGGGTCTACCTGGGATGTGCTAACTGTTGATGGTAATTAGCAGTGGGCCTTAGCCTTGTGTAAAAGAATCTGAGATGAAAGAGACCCATGGACATTAGTGATTCCAAACCCAGGTCCTCATCCTCAGACATTTGGAGATCCATGTGGTCTGTCTCCAACTTACCCTCCATGAGTTGACCTTCCTCCATATCCTCTAGTGAATTGACAGAGGCATTGACTCTGTCCTGGATGTCCCTGCTCTCCAGAGGGTTCAAGGTGGGGTGGCTCAACTCAAGCCTGGGCCCTGTGTTCTGAACAGTTCCAGAGGAGCCCCAAACATCCATCTCCAAAAGACAAAGGTCTACATTGTCCAGAGACAGGGCATCAGAGAGTGACCAGATGCATGTCTGCAACTCTGCCCTGCTTCCAGGACCATCCCCTTCTTTTTGGAGAAGTACTCAACCTGAGTTGACCTGCTGTCACCAGCAGGTGAGAGCTGCTGTTCTTTGCCCTGGAAGAGAGGTCCTGAGGGAGCTATCCTGCTGCCTGGAGGATGTTGCCTGGTGTCCCTCTCTGGACATAGATCCCCTTCTGGCCCCTATGAGGGTTTTAAGAGCTTCTGTAGCCTTATTAGCCAGCTTTGACTTCGGTAGTGGAGGGAGAGGTTGATGGTCTTGAAGGGATAGCCCCATAACTTCAGAGGAAGACGGATAGGAGGGAGAAGCCCCCTGCTGTGAATTCCCCACCTTGTTGGCATGCCCCCCTTTTTCTTTTGCTTTGCCCTTGTTAACTCTCTCAGCCATCTTCCTGGGTTTGGGAGCTGCCATGTGAGTTGTAGGCTACAAGCAGTGGATTGCAGATCCTGGTGAAAGTCACATTGTCAGGTAACCCAGTTAGCTTTTGTCAGTGAGGGTGGGAGGGGGATGGAGAGATCTATTGCCAGACAGCATGGAAGAGTCAGGCAAGATACTGAGCCAATGACAGGCTCTGATGATGTAGGAGGCTCAAGTAGGTGGCTAATGGCTTTTTGAGCTAAGTGCTGAAGCCTGCCTACTCAATTGACAGATGTAGGCCTCAGATCCAGGCAGCAACTCTCATTGCTATGGAAATCAGTCAAGGAGTGCTGTGAAACTGAAGAGAGAGGTACATTGGCTGCCCAAGCACTTGACTTTTGTGGCTTATTGAATGTAAACAGTCTCATCAGCAATCAAACCTCTCCCCCGTCAGATTGCAAAGAAGAGCAGCCCTGTCACGCAAACCTGGTGCCGAGCAGACTTGACACCCGAAAAGGGCCTGGTCCTTGCCTCAACAACTGGAATGGTAATTTAAGTGAATGTGGACCTTCAGCTGGAAGCTCAAAGAGGGAACAGGCAGAGGCCCCCCACCCAATAGAGTGACAAGTGTCACTGTGGAGACAGCTCATGCAATGAGATAGTAAAAACAGGACACCGATACTGATGGAATACCTTCCAAGGCTGGGATAAGACTTGTCCTTTATGACTAGAACAGAGTCAAAAGAGGTGGGTGATAGAAGAGGGGTGCTTTTATACTTCAGACTCAGTCCTGATTGGCTAAAGGTCAGTGTCTAGCTACACCTACAATCAAAAACGGGAGACTTGTACCTCTGTTGCGACTATAGAAAATTTAATGTCATAACAGTGTGCAATAGGTACCCTTTGCCCTGATTCTGGAACTTATGGAGAGGTTTCGGTTGGTGACCATCCTTACAGAGCTGGACCTGCATGGCATCTCCAACTTGATGCAGATACATGAAGGGGATGAATGGAAGATGGTGTTTTGTACACAGTATGACCATTTTGAGTACACAGTCATGCTTTTCAGGTTAACCAATGATCCTGCAGTCTTCCAACATTTCATGAATGACATCTTCTGGGATCTGTTGGACCAATTTGTCATGGTCTACCATGACAACATTTTGATTTATTACACCTGCCAAAAGTGTCATATCCAACATCTCCGCCAGGTCTTGCAGTATCTGTGGGAACACTACTTCCATGCCAATAGAGGTGGAGAAATGTCAATTCAATCAGATCACCATCGATTTCCTGGGTGATTGCATTTCTCCACAAGTCATAGCAATGGATCCTGGTTGACGCCTTGAGAACATGGCAGCCCCCTAGCCAAGTAAAAAATGTCCAGTGACTTCTGGGGTTCATGAACTATTATTGGGCATTCAGTCTGAGGTTCACCACTCTGACCATTCCCCTTACTCAGCTACTTCAAGAAAAAAGTCGTGTTCCAGTGGGGTCATTTTGAACAGCAGGCATTCTGGGCTTAAAGGAGGCCTTCATGAAGGAGACCATAATCAAGCACCCAGATCCTCACCAACCATTCATGGTGGGCATGGATGCATCAGACATCGCCATCAAAGCCATGCTTCTCCAGACTCACAAGAATGGTGATCCCTTGTTCCAGTGCACATTCTATCCTTCCAAACTAAACCCATCAGAGTGCAACTATCAACATCTGAGAAAAAGAATTGCTAGCCATCAAAACCACCTTTGGGACATGGAGACATTACCTGGAGTGGGTCCGACATCAAGTGGAAATTTAGACAGACTATAAAAATTTGGAATTCCTGCAGATCGCAAGGAAGCTGAACCAGCACCAGATCCAATAGTCTTTTTTCTTTGCATGCTTCCATTTTTAAAATGGCAAACATCTTGAGTGGGCGTAACCAACCCCAGATCTGTTGTAGCCTTTGCCAATGCCAAAGAAACCTTGGGGGGCAATGGTTCTTGAGGACCAAGAGGCACTGGTGGCATGGTACCAGTAGCCCATGTTCCTTGACCAGAGCCTGAGAGTGAACAACACACAGTGTCAGATGCTGAAGATCACCCTTGGCCTTGTGCACCTCCTGAGGTACATATGAGTGACTCAGGAGAAGATGCTAGGATTTGCAGGGCTTCTAAAAGGCAAGAATAGCTACTCAAGAGGAGGCCTTGCCCCTAGACTATTTAAGGTTCAGCCCCACTGTGCTTTGGCGCAGAAGACAACCCCATTCCATTCTAGAATTTTGTTTCAGTTCTTCATGTATTTGGCTTGTGATTTTCAACCAAAATTCCTGCCTTCGCTAATTACCCTTTGGGCTTTCTGCCAACCTTAGTAAATCTTTGAGAAAGATCTGCTCGACTCAGTTAGATACTGCTGCTTTGCCTAGTGCTTGGACTCTGGCCAATTGTTAAGATGTTCATTAACAGCTCATCAAAAGACTTATTAGAATTTCCTAAACTTGGATAAAGACTTAAAACTGTTAAGAAAATATTAGTAGTAAAACATTTAGTGTTTCAATCCATTGTGTGTGCATCTTATTTGGTGGGCTCACTGCTTCCTTAAATAAACATATGTCCTCTACATTTCTCAGATTTACAAATTTAACTGAAGAAGGGCTAACCAACCAATCTTCATTTGTAACCAGAAAGACTGAAAATTTCTGCTGCTTTCCCAAGTGATTTAAAGTTTAGGAACTTAAAAGAATGGATGCTAAAAGTCAGAAATAATAGAAGTGGAATTCTTTTATTTGTGTATTATTAATATTTTCTCTTTATTAATTGTTCCTTCTTGTTTAGCTCTGGGCGAACAATAATTATGTAACATTTAGGGAAATATATACAGACCAACAATCCAGCACTAGAGGCCAAAATGGAGAAAACTTCTACAGCCACCATGTATTTGCCTTTCGTGCTCAGGTAGGATGGAATGAAGGAGAGCCACACACTGCAGAAGATCAGCATACTGAAAGTGAGACATTTAGCCTCATTGAAACTGCTGGGGAGATTCCTGGAGAAAAAAGCTACTGTGAAACTGGCAGCTGCCAGAAAGCCCATATAGCCTAGGACACAGTAGAACATGGTAGATGAGCCTTCATTGCATTGTAGTATGATTTCCTCAATTTCTGAATGAGTGTCAATATCAGGGAAAGGGGGAAATGTTAATAGCCACACTGTGCAAATGCCTGCTTGAATCAGGGAACCAGAAAGAACAATGGAGGTAGCCAGTCTTCTTCCCATCCAGGTCCTCATCTGGGATCCTGGCTTGGTGGCCATGAAAGCCAGAACTACAGTTATTGTTTTTGCCAAAACAGAAGATACAGCCATTGAGAAGATAATACCAAAGCTTATTTGTCTGAAGAGACATATTATATTGCCTGGCACAACAAGGAACTGCAGTGAACAAAGGAAGCATAGGATAAGGGAGATGAGTAGAAGATAGGTGAGGTTTCGGTTATTGGCCTTGACAATGGGAGTATTGTTATACTTCAAAAATGTTGTGAGCACTGCACTTGTACAGAGAGTAAAGAAAAGTGCAAGAGTAACTAAACATATTCCCATTGGTTCTTCATAGGACAAAAAATACATTTTCTTTAAAATACATGAATCTTGGTCCTTATTTGGATATTGATCTTCAGGGCATTTTGAACAGTCATTCATATCTACAATTTAAATGTATAAATGTATAAGCATTTTTATTAGTCATTCTGTTATTAAAATAATCACACAGGTTATTTAATGAAACAGCACTGATCCTGATAATATCCATCTTACTTTTTCTCTTTTATTTGTGTCATAAGAGAACATAGGAGAATATGAAAAAAATGTTATTTTTTCATGAGTTTATTTAATGTTCCTTATTTAGTATTTTTGCTTCAAATTGTGAAGCTTCTACTTGTTTGCTTCATTTTATTGCTCCACCAACCTTCAATGTTGTCTTCTTTTGAGATTATTTATATCAATTTTTTAAAACTTTGTATGATACAACAAAATTAAAGTTCACATCCATGCATATAATTTTACTGAAGGAAAAGGAAGAAAGCTATCCCTTATTTTTCTTACATGAAAAATTTCTGAAGCCTTCTTAATCCAACACACACACACACACACACACTTAGAAGGCAGAGGCCCAGGTTCAAATCCCAGCAACGGTATGGCTACCTGATATGGGCAAATAAGCCTGAAATCGATCTATAGTACTCTTCCTTCCTTCCTTCCTTCCTTCTTTCTTTCTTTCTTTCTTTCTTTACTTATTTCCTTATTTCCTTATTCAATTTTTATGCCGCCCTTCTTCTTAGACTCAGGGCAGCTTACAACATGTTAGCAATAGCACTTTTTAACAGAGCCAGCCTATTGCCCCCACAATCCGGGTCCTCATTTTACCCACCTCGGAAGGAGGGAAGGCTGAGACAACCTTGAGCCAGTGATGAGATTTGAACCACTGATCTACAGATCTACAGTCAGTTTCAGCGGCCTGCAGTACAGCACTCTACCTGCTGCGATACCTTGGCTCTTTTTTATTATCAGCAAAAATGTTACACTGATAGATTATAGTTGTCATCTACAAAATGCTTATCTGCCTTGGAATATGGCCCCTAGTGGGACCAAGAGCAAAAAGGGAAGCTGTATGCTCCTCCCATATACCAGGGTGACTCGACAAAAAATCACACATAACCCTTCCCTGATACAAGCTGATAGAGGTGGTGATCCTGTTGCCAAGAGGCTAAGGCCACCGCCTTACAAGGAAGAGGCCCAGATTCAAATCCCAGTAAGGTGTGGCTACCTGATAATAATAAGCCCGATATATGTGTGTGTGTGTGTGTGTGTGTGTGTGTGTATGTATATATGTAGGTATATACACACACACACATATACATACATATGTACATATATATGAAACATATTTTGCTGTTAATGGATCTGTTGAATCACCTTGGTATACCAAAATATGGGAGGAGCTTAAGGCTTCTTTTGCTTCTCAGCCAACTCAGGGCCATTTTCAAGGCAGTTAATTAATTTATTCATAGCTGACAAACTTCATTCTGTATGTATATGCCTTACAAGGCAAAGGCTGCAAGTTCAAATCCCAGTGAGGGTATGGCTAGCTGATAAGGCCAGAAATAGATCTATCCTAGTCTCCCTTAATTTTCAAATTCAGCAAATACATGTGATGTGTGTGTGTGAGTGAGTGTGTGTGTGTGTGAGAGAGAGTGTGAGTGTGTGTACATAAATGTTAGAGTTATTTTTTTAAGAGACACCATAATTACAGTGTAAGAGAAACAGGAAACTTGACATGCCCTCATCACCTCGAGGTTCGATTACTGCAACGCTCTCTACATGGGGCTACCTTTGAAAAGTGTTCGGAAACTTCAGATCGTGCAGAACACAGCCGCGAGAGCCATCGTGGAGCTTCCAAGATTCACCCATGTTTCCTCAACACTCCGTAGCTTGCATTGGCTGCCGATCAGTTTCCAGTCACAATTCAAAGTGTTGGTCATGACCTTTAAAGCCCTACATGGCTTTGGACCAGAGTACCTACGGAACTGCCTGCTACCGCACAAATCCCAGCAACCAATAAGGTCCCACAGAGTTGGCCTTCTCCGGGTCCCGTCAACTAAACAATGTCGTTTGGCGGGCCCCAGGGGAAAAGCCTTCTCTGTGGTGGCCCCGGCCCTCTGAAACCAACTCCCCCCAGAGATTAGAATTGCCCTTACCCTCCCTGTCTTTCGTAAACTACTCAAGACTCATTTATACTGCCAGGCATGGGGGAGTTGAGATATTCCTTCCCCCTAGGCCATTACAAGTTATGCATGGTATGTCTATGTGTATGTTTGATTTTATAATAAGGGTTTTTAGTTGTTTTATTATTGGATTGTCACATGTTGTTTTTATCATTGTTGTTAGCCGCCCTGAATCTACGGAGAGGGGCAGCATACAAATCCAATAAATTATTATTATTATTATTATTATTATTATTATTATTATTATTATTGAAGAACCCTCCCATTCCTGGGGTTCTGCAACTGCTAACTAACTCAGCACCTTAATTACCATAGTTAATTAAAAATATCCATATGTCCCTCATCAATTAGAACACAAGTGTAAACCCAATTGCATCACGTGACATGGTTTTGCCTTTGCAGAGCTGGGTGGGCATGACCTGTGTGTGATGCATCTGGCCTGTTTGACAGGCCGGAGTTAAGACAATAAAGGCCTTTGTTCCCACCCCCCAAGTGGCCCCTGGCTCACAGCAGCCACTGTGCTAGGCAAGTAGCTGGTTCAACTTCAAACTTCCTTTTGAAGTGCATTCCTTATTGTTGCCTGATTATATTGCAACATTCACTTCCTCTCCAATGAATGTAAATACAAACAACTATATGTTCTTGATAATTATCTCAGCTGTGGGATAAGGATTGTAAAGAATGGGGGAAGGGGGAAAGAGCTACAGATAATCCTTATTTGGTGACTGCCTTGTTTAGCAATCATTCCTAGTTATAAAAGAAATAAAAAAGGAACTTTGACACTAATTCTTTCATTGAGGATCTATTTTTGCAGAACTATAATAATAATAATAATAATAATAATAATAATAATAATAATAATAATAATAATTTATTAGATTGGTATGCCACTCCTCTCCGCAGACTATAGAGAAAAGGAAATCGGAAATAACATTGCAAGAACAGTTGCTTCATTTAATGACTGACTGACAAGTCCCAATTGTGGCCACTAAATGAGAACAACATGTATTTTTTTAAAAATCAACTCTACATTTAAAGCATATTCCTAATAGAAACTTTTATATAAAAGTGTCAGCCCTGATTTATCAGAGCTGCCATTCCAGCGGGAACTGAACACATCTGCAGTTTTCTATGGTCAGCTATTCAGAGGGCTCTATACCATCAGCTGTCTGATACCATCTTTTCCTGAGCCTGCCACCACTGCCCAGCTTATAGGTGGCTGGGGCAACCATCGATGTGGACATTAATCACATGCATAACAATAAGACACATGCGCATGAGAAGTACATCTTGAATAGAACATGACTTGTTTTATTATGACATGGAGGCAAGGTGTGGAATTGTGGGGTGTGGCATGGTGAATTTAAATGGTGGCGGGTGCACAGGATATTTGATGCTACCAACATTTCACTCTGTAATCACATTGGGTGATTGTGAGTTAATGCCGGAGAGTGGAGAAATAAAGAGCTCCAACAGAGTTCCATCATCGTTGAGCATCTTCTTTTACCGCAGATATCCATAACCTTACAAAAAGTATTAGATAAATTCAAAAACAAATCAATGTATCTTGGAAATGATATATTCTGTGTCACCTAGGCCCCCAACTCCAATGAAGACTTTCCAGTTTACACCAGCAAAAACACTTAAATTCTTTACTCTGAGGTCTTTCTTGAAAGGGTTGGAGAATACTTCTTTATAGGAGGAAAAAATATCTTAATTGATGAAAATATAATTCAGGTGTTATATTTATATGTTTATTTATTTATTTATTTATTATTTGGATTTGTATGCCGCCCCTCTCCGAAGACTCGGGGCGGCTCACAACAAGTGAAAAACAATCCAATACATAGTCCAATTAATTAAAATATTATAAATTTAAGAAAACCCCCTATGCTAACATACACACACACAAGCATACCATATATAAATTCAACGTGCCCAGGGGGAGATGTTTAGTTTCCCCATGCCTGACGGCAAAGGTGGGTTTTGAGGAGTTTACGGAAGGCAGGAAGAGTAGGGGCAGTTCTGATCTCCGGGGGGAGTTGGTTCCAGAGAGTCGGTGCCGCCACAGAGAAGGCTCTCCCCCTGGGGCCCGCCAACCGGCATTGTTTAGTTGATGGGACCCGGAGGAGGCCCACTCTGTGGGACCTAATCGGTCGCTGGGATTCGTGCGGCAGAAGGCGGTCTCGGAGATATTCTGGTCCAGTGCCATGAAGGGCTTTAAAGGTCATAACCAACACTTTGAATTGTGACCGGAAACTGATCGGCAGCCAATGCAGACTGCGGAGTGATGGTGAAACATGGGCATACCTGGGTAAGCCCATGACTGCTCTCGCAGCTGCATTCTGCACGATCTGAAGTTTCCGAACACTTTTCAAAGGTAGCCCCATGTAGAGAGCATTACAGTAGTCGAACCTCGAGGTGATGAGAGCATGAGTAACTGTGAGCAATGAGTCCCGGTCCAGATAGGGCCGCAACTGGTGCACCAGGCGAACCTGGGCAAACGTCCCCCTCGCCACAGCTGAAAGATGGTTCTCTAATGTGAGCTGTGGATCGAGGAGGACGCCCAAGTTGCGGACCCTCTCTGAGGGGGTCAATAATCCCCCCCCCAGGGTAATGGACGGACAGATGGGATTGTCCTTGGGAGGCAAAACCCACAGCCACTCCATCTTATCCGGGTTGAGCCTGAGTCTGTTGACACCCATCCAGGCCCCAACAGCCTCCAGGCACCGGCACATCACTTCCACCGCTTCGTTGACTGGGCATGGGGTGGAGATGTAAAGCTGGGTATCATCGGCATATTGATGATACCTCACCCCATGTCCTTGGATGATCTCACCCAGCGGTTTCATGTAGATGTTAAATAGCAAGGGGGAGAGGACCGACCCCTGAGGCACCCCTCATGTTCATGGATCTGCTTGAGGTAACCTGCAAAACAATAAGGAAATTTGGTTTTGAATGTCTCTTACCCTTCTGGCTGGACATTTTATCTTTAGGACACGGGAGACAATTATAGCAGCAAAAAGGCTTCTCCTCCTGCTTTTTCTTAAAATATCCAGGCAGGCAGCTGTTGGTACACACTGAAACAGGTATGGTCTGCCCAAAAAATGAAAGAAGGAAAATGTTAATCATGTATTTGTGGGAAAAAGTTAAAAATAATGGTTGATCAATGTTCTACAAATAAAGAATTCCAATTTGAGATTCAGTGACATTACCAAACTATTCCAGATTGAATACTTTTTAAGTTCTACTAATTATATAGGCAAACCTTGTTTCTTCTTAAATGAAAAGACTATTCCCTAGTGCTGAAATTATTTTGATTGGAATAATCAAATAATAGAAATAATCAAATCGAATAATAGGAATCAAAGTGTTCTTTCATTTTTCTGCATACAATCGACTTGCTGCTGTCAACATATATAATAACAAAGTTTATTTATTTATTTATTAGATTTATTTATTTATTAGATTTGTATGCCGCCCCTCTCCGCAGACTCAGAGAGTTCCTCACTTTTTCTCAAGTTCTTTTTCCATTAGGCAGCAAAAGAAAACATTCTGGTTTCCTTTTTATCTCCATCTTTAAAAAATTCTCTATTAAAATATGATATATATTTTTTGCTTTATTACATGTTCCTCAAAGATGATAAAAAGTCCCTTCTTTACTTTTACACTTCTAGCATTCCTTTGACATATCTTTATACATCTTTATACATTTATCTAGTGTTAAATTTCAACAGTACATAATCTTATAGATTATAAATTAATATAAATTTTAAATCTTTCATCCACATATTTTCCCATTGTTCAAACATTATATTATGTCCAAACTTTCCTGCTCACTGAATCATACAATGTTCTACGCATTCATTTTTCAAATTTAATTTCAATAACAATAGAAATAAATCTTAACAATAATATGTTCATTGTTGCCACATAATGAAATTTTCAATTCATTTTTAACGAAGTCCATAGCACTTTTTGTCCAGTTTAAATCTTTCTTTTAGTTGTTAATTAAATTAATGGCAAACATAACCTTCTGATTCAATTTCTTCCTTCTACTTTAATATTGGGTCACTAGAGTTGAGAGGTAAACTTTTACCATACCAGTCTGGCTTTGCCATCATTTATTTTAAAAAGGTTTCCTAGGGTGACACTGAAAGGGGCAGCTTCCAAGATAGCCTTGTTTTATATTTATTCCAAACTTTAGTTTGGCATATCTAACAAAATGATTATTAAAATCAACATTCACTTTACGTTTATCATACCATAAGTAGCCATGCCCTCGAAACCTTAATTCATGGCCCTCTAATTCAAGCATTATTCTGGATGCTCACCCATTCTTTGGCCAGGTCAAGCAGCAGGTTGTAAATATACAATATCATATCTGATAGAAACCAAATCCCATCTTTTCTTAAGATCTTGCAGTAGCTTATACCTAATTCTTGTTTTTATTCCCTTGCCATATGAAGCAATGCAAGCTGGCGGGACCATGGGGGAGGGCCTTCTCTGTGGCTGCCCCAGCCCTATGGAACCAAGTATCCCCCACCCCCATGTCTATACTGCTCTCACCCTACTGGCCTTCCATAAGGGCATGAAAATATGGCTTTTCCAGCAGGCCTGGGGGGCCATAAACTAATAACTGACAGGGCTACACTGTATGAATGGTATATATGTATGGGATTATGACTGCTTTATAACTAGTGGGTTTATTTTAATACGGGGTTTTATAGTTTTAGATTACATTTGACTTCTTTTTATTGTTCTGTAGCTATTTCTATTTCTATTTATATTATTATTGAAAATCGCCCTGAGTCTTTTGGGATTGGGCGGCATAGAAGTCAAACAAACAAACAAACAAACAAACAAACAAATAAACAAACAAACAAACTTAGAAATGTCCTTCTGCCATTGTTTAAATGGATTGCCAGTTGTAAGTTTTAGTACCATCTGAAGTAAAAAAAGCATCTTTGCTAAAATATTTATCTTGATTACAGAGATTTTACCCAATAGTAATACGTACAATTTATCCCATCTTTGTAAATCCTGTTGAATATGTCTCTAAAAAGAGACATAATTTTATATTTGTATTTGTTAACATAATTCCTAAATATCTCACCATTTTTCAACCTTAAAACCCAACTTTTTGCTTAATATATCATCCTGAGAAAGTATATTCTTGATCAGCATTGTTGTTTTTAGTTTGTTTAGACATAGGCAGTGGGAGAAGGAAAGGGAGCCACAGCCTCCCCCACCACCCCAGGCACCTCCGTCCCCCTTGTGCCCCTGCCAGCCTGATCCGTGCCCTCTTCAGCTTTCTCCTCCTCCACCTCCCGCCTTGGGGTGCAGCTCCTCCCGCAGCAGTGGTTGCAGCGGCAGTGGCGGCTGCAGCTTCTCCTCATCATCATCTGCACTCCCAGCCAGGGGTCTGTGAGATGGTTCTCTCCAAGGGCTTTGAGAATGCCTCCTCCCGCAGCCCCTTCGCTTGGAGTGCTTTCATCCTGGGCTGTCAGCGAGGGGGCTGCAGAAGAGGCAGGGCAGGCATTCCTGAAGCACTCCGAGAATGCACTCTCGCAGCCCCCTCGCTGACACACACACACAGAGAGCAACAGACAGAGCGAGATAGAAAGAAAGAGAGAGGGAGAAAGTAAGTGAGAAAAAGAGAGAGACAGAGAAGAGTGGGGAGAAAGAGAGAGAGAGAAAGAGAGATAGCAAGAGAGAGAGAACAAGAGAGAGAAAGAAAGCAAGAGAGATAGAAAGAAAACAAGAGAAAGAGTGAGAGAGAAAGCAAGAGAGAGAGAGAGAGAACAAGAGAGAGAGAAAGAGAGAGAGAGCAACAGACAGAGAGAGATAGAAAGAGATAAGGAGAGAGAAAGTGAGAAAAGAGAGAGACAGTAAGAGGTGAAGAGAGAAAGAGAGATAGCAAGAGAGAGAGAACAAGAGAGAGAGAAAGAGATATAGAAAGAAAACAAGAGAAAGAGTGAGTGAGAAAGAAAACAAGAGAGAGAAAGAAAGCAAGAGAGAGAGAGAAAACAAGAGAGGAAGAGAGAGAGAGAGAAAGCAAGAGAGAGAGAGAAACGAGAGAGAGAAAGAGAGAGAGAGAAAGAAAACAAGAGAGAGAACAAGAGAGAGAGAGAAAGAGAGAGCAAGAGACAGAGCGAGATAGAAAGTGAGAGGGAGAGAGAGAGAAAGTGAGAAAAAGAGAGAGAGCAAAAGGGGGAGAGAGAAAGAGAGAGAGAAAGAGAGAGAGAAAGAGAGAGAGAAAGAGAAAGTGAGAGAGAGAGAGAAGGAAGGGAGAGAGGGGGGAAGAAAGCAATAGAGAGAAGAAAGCAAGAGAGAGGGAGAGAGAAGGGAGGGAGGAAGAGAGAGAGAGAGAAATGATAGAAAAAAGCGGAGAAAAAAGAGAAATGAGAAAATTATTGAGGCAGAGAATGAGAGGAAAGAGAGAGAAATGCAAAAAGAAGTGACTCTTGATTTAAAGCATATAGTAAAAAGCACCCAAATAATAACAGAGAAAAAAACCCTCAGCCCTCACTTGTTTTTGGAAATGGTTCAAGAGTTCATGCGTGTGCGCGCGCGCACATACACACACAGAGAGAGACACAAGGGGGGAGGAAACAGGGATGGAAAAAGAGGAGAAATGAGAGGGGGAAGGAATGAGAGAAAAAGGGAGGGAGGAATGAGAAACGAATGAGACAGAAAAGGGGGAGAGACAGGAGAGGTATCCAGAAATGAGAACAGTGGTAGAAATTTGAGGAGGGATTATTGATTATTAAATATGGATTGACTATGGAATATTAGTAAAAGATATATTTAGGTATTGTTTAATATTAGGATGTATTAATTTAAAAAATTGGATTAGAATTTTAGAACTATATAGAATTACATAGGTAAAATTAATGGAAGATACATATGATAAATAAGGGGTTTATGATATGTACTGTATGGTTTTATGAGTTTGCATTATGAATTTAAAATAAACTTGGAAATGTAGAAGATTGATGAAAGTTAATAATAGTAAATGCTAAGTGCCTGAAAATTAATTGAGCTTGGAAAAATTGAATGAAATTATAGAAAAGTATAATTTATGGAAATATATTAATTGATGTATTGGTGTTCAGGTAGATTTTCAAAGTATTACTAGATTACTATAATACTGTGATAAATATTTAAGAAATGAAGATTTTAAAGCATGGATTTATTAATAGTTGTGGTTTTTGGTTTTTCTGGTTGTTTTAGTTTTAATAGTAATAGATTTTGTTTTTGTTTTATTATTAATTTCTTTTAATTAAAAATAAAGGACTTTTTTTCCTGTTTATTTACTTACTTACTTACTTACTTACTTACTTACTTACTTACTTACTTACTTACTTACTTACTTACGTATGTTTGGTTTTTATATATTAAGGGGTTTTAATTTGCTTTTAGTATTGGATTTTATTGTATATTTTCATGATTGTTGTTAGCCGCCCCGAGTTTTCAGAGAGGGGCGGCATATAAATCCAATAAACTTGAAACTTGAAACTTATACTTCTATGCTGCCCAGTCCCGAAGGGACTGCCGCTCAGACACTATACTTTTCCACCCACACTGGAAAAAAATAGAGGGAACATTGATCTTTACCCTTCCTTGGGAACAATATAATGTTGCTTTCCATGTAAATTTCCCCCCTGAAATATATCATTCACTATGTCCTTTAGTGGTTGAAGAAGTTCATCCTCGAAGCACTTATAAATGGTATTGGCTTGTGAGAGCATCTGGGTCCAGGAAGATATCATAGTTTCTGATATCTCAGTTACTGGATCATCCATAAGTTGTTTCTGGGTTGGTAATAGCTGCTGTCTTAAAACATATTCATCTATTGTTAACATAGCTATCGCCTGTCATTTTTACTATTTATGAAATGATTTTTTAATAAGTTCATTGTTTGTTATTACATTATTGCCTTTACACATTTTTCCAATTATTGTTTTTGCTCTTTCTTTTCTTAATTTATCTGCCAACCATTTGTCTGGTTTATTTGAAAATTTGAAATGTCTTTGTTTTGCATAGTTCAATTTTCTTTCTATTTCTTGTATAGCTAAGAAAGATCATTATTGCCATAACAATTTTACGATCCTAGGTGTCTTTTGTAGCTGAATTTCCTTCTGTCTAATTTTGTCCAATATCCTTTGCATCTTTCCCTGGGATTTTTTTCTACTCTAAGCTATTGTACTGTATAAAATAGCCACCCAGCATCCCATACTGTCATTAAGCTTATCTCTTTACCCAAATTATTCTCAAAGTATTCCTCAGATTTTTTTTAAAGTCTTTTAATTTCCTAATGAGAAAATAGTTTGTAGTAGAGGTAGTCTTAAACTTGTGGCCACAATTGATCCCAAAATTTCTGTTGTTAAGTTCTGTTTTTCTGTTATTAAGTGAGGCCACTTGGTTTGTGGCCAAGAGGATAAAACAATGTGTATCAGAGAGTTTAATGTGTGGTTAAGGCAGTGGTGTAAAGCTGAAGGTTTTGGCTATGTAAGTCATGATGTCAGTAGGTGGTCTAATAGGGAGTTGTTTAAGAGGGATGGTTTGCATCCATCATACAGAGGTACCCAGGTGCTCGGTGAGGAATTCAGAACTTTTTTGGACAGGCATTTAAACTAGGTAAAGGGGACAGAGATGTAACTGATGTGGGTGATTTCTGTCCCCGACCAATGAGGATAAAGCAGTTTTTGGAAGCTTATGAAAAGGGAGCTGCAAATAATATAGATGTAGTTGTTGATGATAAGGGGCAAACTAATAACGAAAATAATGTTCTTCGGGTAATGTGCACAAATGCTCGAAGCTTGAGCAACAAGCTCTGTGAATTAATGGCCATAATATCTAGAGATAATTTGGACCTGGTTGCCATAACTGAGACATGGTTTAAGGATTCTAATGAATGGGAAATATCCATACCAGGATATACACTGTATAGGAAGGATAGAATAGAGAGAAGGGGAGGTGGAGTAGCCATTTATATTAAAGAAAGTCTAAAAACAACACTAATTCAAAATACGTGTCAAGATCTAGAGACTCTCTGGATTTGCATGCAAAATAAAGAAGGTTCTGTCATTAGAATTGGGGTGATCTATAGGCCTCCAGGGCAATCCGAGGAATATGACAACAAGATGGTGGATGAAATTACCCAAATGGCAGTAAAGGGAGATATTGTGGTTATGGGTGATTTCAACATGCCTGATGTTGACTGGAATATCCCCAGTGCCCTTACATGCAAAAGTAAGAATATAGTAGAGGCCTTTACAGGAGCAGCTCTGGCACAGCTGGTTAAGACACCAACTAGAGGGGAGAATATTCTAGATTTAGTTTTTACGAATGGGAATTGGGTTTCAGATGTCAAGGTGGGAGAAAATTTAGGTTGCAGTGACCATCTATGTTTGTGGTTTGATGTAAAAACTCATTGTGAGCAATCCTATAATGCAACCAAAGTATTGGATTTCAGAAAAACAAATTTTAATGCAATGGGAGAATATTTAGATAATGAATTAAAGGGGAGGGATAAAATGGCAGGAGCGAGCATCCAGTGGACTGTATTAAAAAAGGCCATCTTAAAAGCCACTGGACTGTATGTAAGACAAATAACTAAAGGTAAAAGGAAGAAGAAACCGCTATGGTTTAGCAATGATGTAAGGGCTATAGTCAATGAAAAAAAGGCTGCCTATAGGAGGTATAAAGAGTCTGGAAGTATAGCTGATAGGGAGGTATATAAAATGAGACAGAAGGAGGCGAAACAGATAATATATGCTGCTAAAGCCTCAAAAGAGGAAGAAATTGCGAAATCTGTAAAGAAGGGGGATAAAACCTTCTTCAGATATATTAGTGATAAGAAGAAGAAAAACTGCGGCATCATGAAGCTTAGTACCGGGAATAATACATGCATTAATGGGAATAAGGAGATCGCTGACCATTTCAATAGCTACTTCTGTTCAGTTTTCTCAAAAGACACCTTACAAAATAATACTATAGAGGGATATAGCATTGCTTCCAGCTGTACGGATTCAGCTCCAGTGATCTTAGAAGCCGATGTCTTAGAAGAACTTGAACGATTAAAGATAAATAAGGCAATGGGTCCAGATGGCATCCACCCCAGAGTTCTTAAAGAACTCAGATCTGTCATTACTACCCCCCTGACTGATTTGTTTAACCAATCCTTGTTAACAGGAGAAGTTCCTGAGGATTGGAGAATGGCCAGTGTTGTGCCTATTCACAAGAAGGGCAGTAGAGAAGAAGCTGGTAACTACAGGCCAGTTAGCTTGACATCAGTTGTAGTTAAAATGATGGAGACTCTACTCAAAAAGAGGATAAATCAGCACCTAAAAAACAATAACTTATTGGACCCAAATCAGCATGGCTTTACTGAAGGCAAATCATGTCAGACTAATCTCATTGATTTCTTTGACTATGTCACAAAGGTGTTGGATGAAGGTGGTGCCCTGGATATTGCCTACCTGGACTTCAGCAAAGCCTTTGATACGGTTCCACATAAAGAGCTGATAGATAAATTAGTGAAGATTGGACTTAATCCCTGGATAGTTCAATGGATTTGCAGCTGGCTGAAGCGTAGACATCAGAGAGTTATTGTTAATGGCGAGTATTCTGAGCAGAGTCAGGTTACAAGCGGTGTGCCACAAGGGTCTGTTCTGGGTCCTATTCTTTTTAATATGTTTGTGAGTGACATAGGGGAAGGTTTGGTAGGGAAGGTTTGCCTATTTGCCGATGACTCTAAAGTGTGCAATAGGGTTGATATTCCTGGAGGCGTCTGTAATATGGTAAATGATTTAGCTTTACTAGATAAATGGTCTAAGCAATGGAAACTGCAGTTTAATGTTTCCAAATGTAAAATAATGCACTTGGGGAAAAGGAATCCTCAATCTGAGTATTGTATTGGCAGTTCAGTGTTGGCAAATACTTCAAAAGAAAAGGATTTAGGGGTAGTGATTTCTGACAGTCTCAAAATGGGTGAACAGTGCAGTCAGGCGGTAGGGAAAGCAAGTAGGATGCTTGGCTGCATAGCTAGAGGTATAACAAGCAGGAAGAGGGAGATTATGATCCCACTATATAGAATGCTGGTGAGACCACATTTGGAATACTGTGTTCAGTTCTGGAGACCTCACCTACAAAAAGATATTGACAAAATTGAACGGGTCCAAAGACGGGCTACAAGAATGGTGGAAGGTCTTAAGCATAAAACGTATCAGGAAAGACTTAATGAACTCAATCTGTATAGTCTGGAGGACAGAAGGAAAAGGGGGGACATGATCGAAACATTTAAATATATTAAAGGGTTAAATAAGGTCCAGGAGGGTAGTGTTTTTAATAGGAAAGTGAACACAAGAACAAGGGGACACAATCTGAAGTTAGTTGGGGGAAAGATCAAAAGCAACATGAGAAAATATTATTTTACTGAAAGAGTAGTAGATCCTTGGAACAAACTTCCAGCAGACGTGGTAGATAAATCCACAGTAACTGAATTTAAACATGCCTGGGATAAACATATATCCATCCTAAGATAAAATACAGAAAATAGTATAAGGGCAGACTAGATGGACCATGAGGTCTTTTTCTGCCGTCAGACTTCTATGTTTCTATGTTTCTATGAGGCATTTGTTAACCAATTTGCCCAATTTTATGACCTTTCTTGTCACAGTTGTTCAGTTAATCACTGCAGGTATTAAATTAGCAACAAGGTTCTTAAGTGAATATGGTTTGTTTATCAGAAAGCCACCAAAGAAAATCATGCATCCCTGAGAAGACACTGCAACCGTCATAAATTTGAGTAAATTGCAAAATGCCTGAATTTTGATCATGTGACCATGGGGATGGTGCATAAGTGGTGAACACCAATCATATCACTTTTTCAATATTGTTGTAACTTGAAATGCTCACTAAATGAACTGTTGTAAGTCAAGGACTACTGTGCTGAAGAAATTGTTTTATGTTTTAAGGTTTTACAACGAGTAATACAGAAATAAAGAAACATGTTTTTCAAACTTTAAATAAATTATATTTAATCCCATCAATGAATTTAAATAATTAAAGTTTAAATCACTATTAAAATGATTTGTGTAATGCCTTAATTGCATTTTATAAATTTAATGAAAGGAACATTTCAATGTGACATTAAATTTCCAAAGAATTTATAGGGGGGGGGAAAGAAAATTGCAAAAATATTTATAACTTTCATTAGTTATAAATATTAACACAAAATATCTTTCTTTAAGAGCAGCTTCCTCCAAGATGGCTTACTGAGTGCTGAGACAATCTGTTTTTCTTACCAATGAACTGCTGACTTTGCTGATAAAGCAGGTTCTTTGGCAACATGCTCCTTAGATCTGAATGGGAGAAGTTAGGAATGACCCAACACAACCTTGGATGACTGCAGACCCACCTGGGAAGAGAAATCTTGAGGATCACAATTCCCACTAGGAGACGTCAGACAGTGGACTCTCCATTTTTCCTTAAATAAAATATTTTTAAAGCACATTTTGGTTTGAACTGTGAATTTTTAATTTTCTATTTTACTCTTTCTTTTAAAAGTTAACTGACTGATTGAATTTTATATTTTCTTAACTTTTTAAAAGCTCTGGTGTTAATTTTTTAATTTTTGATGGGAATTTTTCTTTTCCCATTTTGATATTTCTTCACTGTGATAAATATTATCTCAATGTTTTATGCAGCTATTTTATTATAGTATATATAACTCCTCTCCTTGAAAGGAACTGTTTATGTCTATATGCACCTGAGGTGGGCTACTGCCTGGATGGGGGAGGGGGAACGCATTGAGGTAGCGAAAATGGAGCTCCACCCCAGAGCACCCAATTTGCACTGAAAGATGTTGAAAAAAAATGCAGGGTATCCTACATATGCCACGCCCACAGTGTGATAGTAAAAATTTTGGTAGCTCTTCACTGATAAACACTTTTGAGAAGTTTTCAGGAAATAAAATGCCTTTTAGTCTACAAGTTCAAATTTTAAAAAATGGTAAAAGTTTGCAAAAAGAACAATGGTTTTAAATCAACCTAAAAAGGATATCCAGATACAAGCAACTCTAGACAAACCAGATTTATAATTGGCTAGATTAGAATCTAAACTGCTGTTGGCAAATTTAATGAGAAGAAACCTTGTTTAGAAATTGCAAGTGTATTGGAACAGACTGAATGGAAAATGGACAGGGGAATGCCATGTTTTTACAGGACCTGCAGAGGTCCCTGTGCGGGCAGGTAGAGGGGGGAGTTTGGAGGCCAAGATAGAGATCTGACCCCCACTCCGTGGCAAGTTAGGGGCGGAAATTGGGTGGTGTTTTAGCAACTGCGTGTTCTCCTTTGGGCATCTTTGGGGATGTTTGGCAGATTCTCTCCAAGGGCTCATGGTGCCTTTTAATCGATCTGAGCAATTGGGGAGAACCTGCCTTTGGGTCTCACCCATTTCTATCCCCTTTCAGGGGTTAGACGGTGAGACCCCCCACATGCATTCGAAGGGCGTGGCCCCTTCACCTGGATCAGCATAGAGCTATGCCCTTATGTTGCCCCGGAAGTTTTTCTGACATCATTTCCGCCCCAGAAGTAATTTGGTTGACCCTGTGGGTCCTTGTTAGGTTGAATTAAATTTATGATAATTTAATTAATAGAAATGACCCAGTTTTAAATCCAGCTCTGTGTCTGCGTCGTTACTTCGCCTCTGCTGCAATGCCCGGCCGGTGACTTACCTCCCCAGCCCGGATTTGCGGCAGGGCCAGGAGACGCAGCTCCCGGCACAGCTGCCATTTTGAAGGCCTGGATCTCATGAGATTTCGTGAGATTTCGCGAGATCCCGGCCCTGCTGGTCATTGGCCTTTCCCGATGATGTCATCGGGGGGCGGACCTTCCAGCCCTATAAAAGGGGCTGTGGAGGCTTGGGGCCTCCTTTTTGCCCAGACGACGAGCTGGCGAATACCTGCCCGCCCTCCCTATCTTTCAGTGTGCTACTGGGGTCGCCCTTAGGGGGCTGAATATGAATTTTTGGTGGTCTTGGTATTTTCTGCGACCGTTTTTTCGCCTATTCCACACTGTGGTGAAGGATGGATGGTTAGGGAGTGCTTCACTCCCTGATTAGCTTTTAATTGGCTTATCTTTGGTCATTGGGTTGGCAGGTTAGGGGAGGAAATTGGGTGGTGTTTTAGCAACTGCGTGTTCTCCCTTGGGCATCTTTGGGGATGATTGGCAGATTCTCTCCAAGGGCTCATGGTGCCTTTAAATTGATCTGAGCAATTGGGGAGAACCTGCATTTGGGTCTCGCCCATTTCTATCCCCTTTCAGGGGTTAGACGGCAAGACCTCCCACATGCATTCGCATAGCTGGGATCCAGGTGAGCGCGTGGCCCCTTCACCTGGATCAGCATGGAGCTACGCCCATATGTTGCCCCGGAAGTTTTTCTGATGTCATTTCCACCCTTGTGGGTCCTTGTTAAGTTGAATTAAATTTATGATAATTTAATTAATAAAAATGACCCAGTTTTAAATCCAGCTCTGTGTCCGCGTCGTTACTCCGCCACTGCTGCAAAATATATTTGACCTCATAGTTACAATAATATAGGATTAAACATTATATATCAGGATTGACTTTTAAGATGAAAAATAACGTTATTTTTGGAAATTAGGAAATTCTATACTAATCTATACTAATTTATGTAACCAATTAGGCATCCCTTATGTTCAGAAATCTTGAACCCTTCACTTGCACACAATTCTTTCAAGTAATATAATATAGAATATCCTTCAGGATATCATGTCAATCAAGTGAAATAACCTCCGTGCATAGCCTACTTGATTAAAAATGCTGGGCCAATTGATAGTTTCCTCATGAATGGTGAACATTTTGTCTTCTGCGGACCAAGGATCTAGCTTCCCAACTTTGACTCGATGGAACGACTGGTTGGGGAAGGTGACCCAGTTCTCAATCTCCAGTCCTGTGATCAGTTTTCTATTTTGGTCAAAGGAAATTTCTTCTCCAGCACTGTTATTAAATGAGACTCTTTTCAAAAAGAAATGAAGCTGAATATGAAACAAATATATAAGAGGAAAGCAAGATTAATGTATAGAACTATAAAGTAATAAATAACATATACATTATTTTACTTGAAACATGTTACATAACTGAAAGATTGTTCTATTCTAAACTGCTATATTTTCTCTCAAGCATAACTATCTGTGATTCTTGATCCAAAATCATTTCTATGGTCTACTAACAAATAATCAAGTTCAAGAAAATTATACATACTTTAATATGCAAAAATATATCTTATTTGGGAAAATATGTTACTCAACAAATAAATAAGTTTCCATTATCTTTGCAATAACTAACAAACTTGTCTTCTGATATTATTAAAGGTAAATTGATTAGGGAAGATAAGATCACTTTATATCTAAAATATTTTTTAAATTAATCAACTACACAAAATAATAATCAAGCTTTGAACTTACTTGTCAACATTATTATTTTGTAATACTATTACCAATTCCACAAAAGTAGGCAGAAATATAAAGAAGAAAGTTAGACTTTACTAACTTCCCATCTATATATCACAGTTCTTTATGGTCAGGAGCTTGTGAGATGCTGAAGAGTCAGTAGAATTTAAATTGATGTCCAACATAAAATTACCTGCCATGACTGAAGATCCTCAAGACCAAACATTTTGCCACTCAAATTCCACCTATGTTGTTGACTCAACTTCATGGCATGCAAAGCATGTGCCGTGGCATATATTGCATTGTATATACTGTAACTGTGACTGGTCATCCTCATTTCAAAAAAGGCCCCAGGAAGGGTTTCCAGTTTCTCTCTCCCTGTACAGACATCATCTGCTTCCTCATTCTCAGATGGATTTGGAAACACACAGCCAAATGCTTGCTCCCACACATTTTTGAGGAAACCATCCTCTTTGGAGGAGAAATAGTTTCTTGTTTGGAGAAAATATTGGAATCCTGCAACTTCGTTGGAGTAAGGTGAAAAGCTTAGAGCGCCATGGAAGACTTGTATATCCCAGCTTTTCTGATAAAAGAATGATGCAAGACCCATTTGGGAAGCCATTATCCAAACTTTACCTTTTAGCTTTATAGAAACTGTTTCCATTTCAGGTAGATACAACAAAAATCTTAAATTTGAAATATTATTATCATTGACTATTACAGTTTGGGCTTTGCTATTAACAAGAAGGTGAAAAATTTCAACAAGCAATTCCAAACCCTCTAAATAATTTGTAAAATATACTGGTCTGAACTGCCCCAAGAAGGCAACACAGATTTTATGGACAGCAAACAATGAAAAGATTAGGTGTTGAAATGTTCTTCCACCAAGTCCATAAACAAGTATTCCAACCCAAGTCCATCTGAAGTACAAAAGTAGTTGAATAATGCCCATATAATGCAGTTCTTCACCTGGTACCAAGTGGTAGTAGAAAGGGCTTTCATTTGGAGAAGAGCCAGTCGAGAACTAGGAAATGAAAATTATATACATAAATTAAAAACCTAGTATTGGGGGGGGGGGAGAACCATGATTGACAAAAGAAATTGTGTATCCACTCTAAGTTTAAAGCAGTAGTGGGCTCTAAAACACATTGCTACTGGTTCATGTGGTAGCATGCACAGAAATGTCCCAGATGGGTAGGCGGAGCCTCCCACCACTGCTGCTACTGGTTAGCAGAATCAGGCCAAACCAGCAGCAACCCCCACTGAAATATGTCAGCATATGCTTTTATATCATATGCTTGCATTGTGAGACTGAGTGATTCTTATGTTCTCTTTGAAATCTACAATCCTATGATTATCTGAATTTGTCCCATCAATTTGCTTCCATAAAGAATCCATGCTTTGACATATTATTCACGTATGCTCTTCCTTCCTTCAAGTATTTGAATACCTTTACTTGTTCATTTATCACAACAACCTTTTCTTTGATTGAGTGGCATATTTTTGTTAAGATTGATTAGGATGATCCCAGATTCAAATAAGTATTATGAATGAACTTCTGGAAAAACTCTAAACTCTGTTGCTAGTTTTCAACCGTTATTGTTCACTGGATAACTTGGAGTTAATCCAATTTTATTAACTAAAACTAACTCATATAACAGCCATAGACAAATTTAAATTTGTCACTTATTATCTATCTCATCCACTGTTTAGCATTATAATGATTTTTCTGCAAATCCTTGTATTTATAAAAATCACAGTAGCCTATATACATATGTTCATCATTCAAGAATTTCACAACTAATGCACATTTATGTCTCCCATAGCATCTAAAGGTCATATCATTTCTATTTCACAACGTTAATGATCAGATTCTAACAAGTGGATTTAATACAGAACATAAATGTAAAATCCCAAATAATAGTAACATGAAATGCTGTATTTCCATGGTGATTCACTTAACAATGGAAGTAGAGATGAGGTATTACATCTAGCATGGACATGTGTTGTTTCAATTTTACCTCTAGGAGAAGAAAGCTTGAGCAGCGAATGACATAATAAAAGATAAGATCATGTGTCCCATGGGATTGGGCAGCATAGAAGTCAAATAAATGAATGAATGAATGGATGGATGAATAAATGGATGAATGAATGAATGTGAAGTGTTAATACCACTATATAATGCCTTGGTAAGGCCACATTTGGAATAGTGCATTCAGATTTGATTTAATTTAATTTAATTTAATTTTTAATTATTTAATTTATTAAATTTAGAAGCTGCCAAGCTCCTATCAGACTCTGGGTGGCATACAACAATAAAATAATATAAAAACAGTTTAAACCCCAGAAATAAAAACAGTCATTCAACAAATATTCATTCTTCTTGGTCAGAGCTGGTTGGTCTTATTCATAGCCACAAGCCTGCCACCACAGCCATGTTTTCACAGCCTTCTGGAAGCCATATGAGTCTCTGGGGATAGTTCTACAGAGCCAGAGCCACCACAGAGAAGGCCCTCCCATGTGGAATTGTTTGAATGCCAGGACCTTGAGAAGGGTGACCCTGTGGGCTCTAGTTGGTCACTGAAGGTATGTGACAGAAGACAGCCCCATAAATAGTCTGGCCCTATGCCATTTAGGGCTTTATAGGTAATAACCAACATCTTAACCTTGCTGTTCTGTTCGAGTCTGTGCAACACGAAATCAAAGTTTGAGAACCTGTAAAAAATTTTCCCTGCATTTCTAAAACTTGAAATTTCATGACTTTTCATCATTTCAGGGGTTCTCTCTATGAGAATTTTTTGGGGGATGGGGGGGCTTAGTTTTTGCTGGGCAAAAAAAAGTCACACTTGTACTGTTTACGAGTCTCTGTGAATCACACCGAAAATTCTTTATTTTAAGTGCTTATATTTGGTCAATTTGAAAACTTCTTTCCCTTGGAAACTAGGTTGAACATTTCTGCACACAATGAAATGAAAATTGAAATAAAAAATTAATGCTTATTGGTTTATTTTGTTCATAAAAGCCCGCCTGCCTCCTTTTTTGTGAATTATTTTTCAATTTATAGATAGTTTAGCCTGCAAAATGTGTACAATTTTACAAAATTTGGTGTGGAATTACTAGTTTGAACATTCCTGATCATAAGAAAAATATAAATGAACTGAAAAAAATGATGCTTATTGGTTTTTTAAAATCAGAAATAAGGCCTCCCCACCGGGTGCTTGCAACCATTTTCATTTTAAATTTGTTTAAGGCTCCAAACCCGAAATATTTTTAATATTTTAGGCATTCATTTACTCAATTTAAAACTGCTGATCATTATAAAAAATATTTTTTTGGGGGGGGCTAACATTTTTCTGGGCAAAAAAACCTCACGTTGAGTATATTTCTGGTCATATACGACCCGGACCAAAAATAATTTTTTAGGTACTTAAATTTGGTCTTTTTGAAAATGTTTTTCACTGGGAAACTAGTTTGAACATTTCTGAACATAATGATATGAAAATTGAACTGGAAAAAAATTGATGCTTATATTTTTATTTTGATCAAAAAGCCCCCCCCCCATTTTTTGAGCATTTCGTGTCAGTTTATATTTGTAGGCTACAAATCTCTAAGGAATTTCCCCCCAAAATTTTGATATACTAAATTGAACATTACTGATCATAAGAAAAATAGAAATGAACTGAAACAAATGATGCTTATTTGTTTATTTTGGTCACAAAAGGGCCACCCCCCTCGGCCTTGCTGTGTGCCATTATTTTCACTTTTTATATAGATTTGGCTAGAAATATTGGGAATATCCTTTTGAAAAGCAAGCCCATGATAGCCAGACAACTAATTTTATGAAAGAAATCCATTTTACTAAAAACAAGTATGTAATTTTGAAACTAACAGCATAATTTTTATATAAATTGAAATAATTGAACACAGCAGGGGGGGACATTTATGTGCAAAGTAAACAAATAAGCCTCAATGTTTTCAGTTCAATTTTCATTTCATTATGTTCAGAAAGTGATTGAAAATATTTGGAATTAGGGGCCTAGAAAAATATTTAAATGACATGCTTGAAAAAAGGCGGGCATGGCCCTTTTATGAGCAAAATAAACAAATAAGCATCATTTTTTTCAGTTCAATTTTCATATCATTATGTTCAGAAATGTTCAAACTAGTAATTCCATACCAAATTTAGTAAAATTGTATGTTGTTTGCAGGCAAAACTATCTATAAATTGAAAACAAATTCACAAAAAGGGGGTGGGGCAGACTTTTATGAGCAAAATAAACCAATAAGCATTATTTTTTAATTTCAATTTTTATTTCATTGTGAGCATATATGCTCAACCTAGTTTCCAAGGGAAAGAAGTTTTCAAATTGACCAAATATAAGCACTTAAAATAAAGAATTTTTGGTGTGAGTCACAGAGACTCGTAAACAGTACAAGTGTATAGTGGTTTTGAACAAAGCAACAGGGTTAAATTGTGTCCACTGACTGATTGGAAGGCAATGCAGATTGTGCAGTGTTGAAGTAATGTGGATGTACCTAGGTACATTCACAACAGCACGTGTAGCCCCTTATAGAGTGCATTGCAACTGTCAAGTGCATATAGAGTGCATTGCAATAGTCAAAATTCAAGGTGATAAGGGCATTAGTGACTGTGAGAAGAGACTCCCTATACAGATAGGGACGCAACTGATGCACTAGGTGAACCTGTGCAAAGGTCCCCCTAGCCACAGCTGAGAGATGTTGTTGTAATCTAAGCTGCGGACCTAGGAGGAGCCCCAGATTGCAGACCCTCTCTGATGGGGTTAATATCTTATAAAAACATAGAAGATTGATGGCAGAAAAAGACCTCATGGTTCATCTAGATCTCCCTCCCCCAAAGTCAAGGATGGGCAGATGGAACAGTCCTTGGGAGGCAATGCCCACTCAGTCTCATCAGGATTGCGTTTGAGTCTGTTAACTCCCATCCAGACCAATGTTCCCTCTAATTTTTTTTTTGGTGTTGGGGGAAAAATATAATGTCTGAGTGTCACATTTTCATGCCTGGCTGTGGATTGGTTAGAAACAAAAGGGAGTCACGTGACCTCAGGACACATAGCAACAGTCATAAATATGAAACGGCAGCAAAGTTTTGATCCTGCAATCATCGGGCTGCTGCAAAGGTCCTAAGTGTGAAAAGGGTGCATAAGTCACTTTTTTAAGGGCCGTTGCGACTTTGAACGGTCAGTAAATGAACCATTGTAAGTCGAGGACAACCTGCCTTCCCCCCTAGATGTTTTCTATGGAGCTTCAAAATGGACTCCTGATCTGCTGATCTGCTTCTAAAAGAGTGCACTGGTCAGACAGATAATCCTCGACATCTGTTCTGACCCCAACGGAGGCCAATGTTTCTATCTCCTGAGTAAGACAGTTATTAAGTGAGTTCTGCCTCACTTTACCACCTTTCTTGCCACAGTCATTAAGTGAATCCCTGTAGTTGCTTGTCAGAAGATCCCAAAAGATGTTCACATAACCCTGGGACATTGCCATCATCATAAGTGTTCGGTTCAAAGTTCTACTCAGATTAAAGAAATTGGAGTTTGAGAAGGGTTGATTAAACTTGGAGTATTGTTTTGTTTGCTCTTTTTTAACTTTAATTATTTTTTCTATTTAGATATATGAATTTAGGAATTGCTGATCTGTTTTAGTAAAGTTAAAAGTATTGATTATAATAAGATATGTAGTAGGTGCTACTGATTTGGATTAATGCATAAATGGAATTGAATTTAGAATTGTTGGGGAAATTAATGATATTAATGATTTTTAATTGATTGAAAATAGAGAATATTTAGAATTTTTCCCTTTTTTCTTTTCTCAAATTGATCGAAATGTAATATTAATAATTAAGTAAGAAATGTAGATAAGAATTAATTGGCTAAATGTTAGATGGGCTGAAATAATTTTTAAATTTGTGCCGGCTGGAGGGGTTGGGAGTGGGGGGCACTGTTCTTCAGTGGTTCTTTTCCTACCTCTCCAGTCAGTCACAGTCAGTGTTAGTGGGGTGTCAGAGGTCGACCTTTAGGTCTCTCCCTTGTGGGGTGCCTCAGGGGTCGGTCCTCTCCCCCTTGCTATTTAATATCTACATGAAACCGCTGGGTGAGATCATCCAAGGGCATGGGTGAGGTATCATCAATACGCCGATGATACCCAGTTATACATCTCCACCCTATGTCCAGTCAACGAAGCAGTGGAAGTGATGTGCCAGGGCCTGGAGGCTGTTGGGGCCTGGATGGGTGTCAACAAACTCAAACTCAACCCAGACAAGACGGAGTGGCTGTGGGTTTTCCTCCCAAGGACAATTCCATCTGTCTGTCTATTACCCTGGGGGGGGGGAAACTACTGACCCCCTCAGAGAGGGTTTGCAACTTGGGCATCCTCCTCGATCCACAGTTGACATTGGTGCACCAGTTGCGGCCCTATTTGGACAGGGAGTCATTGCTCACAGTCGCTCATGCCCTCATCACCTCAAGGTTCGATTACTGCAATGCTCTCTACATGGGGCTACCTTTTGAAAAATGTTCCAAAACTTCAGATCATGCAGAACGCAGCCGGAAGAGCCATCATGGGGCTTCCAAGATTCGCCCACGTTTCTTCAACACTCCGTGGCTTGCATTGGCTGACGATCAGTTTCCAGTCACAATTCAAAGTGTTGGTCATGACCTTTAAAGCCCTACATGGCATTGGACAGATTACCTCCGGAACTGCCTGCTACCACACAAATCCCAGCAACTGATAAGGTCCCACAGAGTTGGCTTTCTCCAGGTCCCGTCGACTAAACAATGTCGTTTGGCAGGCCCCAGGGGAAGAGCCTTCTCTGTGGCGGCCCCGGCCCTCTGGAACCAACTCCCCCCGGAGAGTAGAACTGCCCCCACCCTCCCTGTCTTTCATAAACTACTCAAGACTCACTTATACCGCCAGGCATGGGGGAGTTGAGATATTCCTTCCCCCTAGGCCATTACAATTTATGCATGGTATGTTTGTGTGTATGTTTGGTTTTTATAATAAGGGTTTTTTAGTTGTTTTAGTATTGGATTGTTACATGCTGTTTTTAGCATTGTTGTTAGCCGCCCCGAGTCTATGGAGAGGGGCGGCATACAAATCCAATAAATAAATAATAAAATAAAAATAATAATTAGGTAAATGTACTATTTAGAGGGGGGGAGTCTGAAATTTGTATATGTTTATGTTTTGTTTTTAATTTTCTATTAAATAGCCAAGGTTTTCTTGATTTGCAGAAAAATGTATAAAGAAAGAAGGAAGCATTTTGGCATAATGGTTAATAAGTTAGAAATATAATTGGTGTTGTACTTTTTGAAGGAACATTAAGGAGGGAATTTAATTAAAAGAAAATGTATGTAACTGGATGACAAAATTAGAAAAAAACCTTTTGCAACTTTTTTGATGATTGATATTAGTTACTAACAAAATACTGCATTTTATTCATGGAAAATTAGATGGTACACTGTATTGTTTGAATGTATGTCGAGAGAAAAAAAATTTACACCCCCCCAAATGTCTTTCCTTCCTCTGTCCCTCCATTCATTTCATTCTTCCTCCTTGCTTTCTTCCTTCCTTGTTCTCTACATTTTCCTTCCTTCCTTCCTACCTTCCTTTCTTTCTTCTTCCTTCCATTTCTTCTTCCTTCCCTCCTTCCCTACCTCCTTCCTTCCTCTCCACTTCTCTCTTTCCCTCCCTCTTTTTCCCTTTTCTTTCTTTCTCTCCACTTCTCTCTCTCTCTTTTCCCTCTCTTTTTCTTTCTCTCCAAGTCTTTCTCATTTCTGTGTACGTCTCCCTCCCCCTCTTGTCTCTGTCATTTGTTTCTCCTCCCTTTTTGCTCTCATTTCTCTCACCTTTATTTCTGTTTTTCTTTCAATTTCATCTCTCTTGGGCTGCAGGATTGGGGAGAGGACTGATGCAGCCCTCACACCAATCAAGGCCGCCCTGCGGGCTTTCTCGAGTGTCTGGATACACAGAGTGCCAATGCATGCCTGCTTTTCCTCAGCTGCCACCGTGCGCCACATGTCACTTGCCCAGCAACAGGCATTTCTCATGGGGTCCCTGCCAGCAGCGCCCCCATTTCAGATGCCCATGGCAACTAGCTGCCCCAATCCAAACTGGGGGTGGTGTTGGCAGGGACCCCATGAGAAACACCCTCTGCCAGGCAAGTGATACGGGGAGTGAGGTGGCAGCTGAGGGGAAGATACACTCTGTGTATCTGGATACACTCTTGTGATCAGCACAAGGGGCCTGGCCTCCATCAGCCTCCACTCCAATCTTCTGCCTTCAGTAGGTCACAGCCCCAGACAGAGCTGGAGAAGCTGGGCAGCGATCAGAGCCCATGGGGGTTTCTCCCCTGCTGACAGTTTGGGAGGGGCAGATCAGCTGTCGGGTGGGGAGAAACAGCACTAGCTCTACTGTGCAGGCTTGGAAAACACTGTGCTGCATTAGTTATTTGCCAGCGCGCCATGCACATTAGAGGGAACAGTGATCCAGACCCTCATAGCCTCCAAGCATCAACACATCATGTCTACTGCTTCACTGAATTGACATGGGGTAGAGATGTAATGCTGAATGGAATCTCACCTCATGCCATTCAGTGATCTCACCAGTGGTTTCATGTAGATTTTAAATAGGAGTGAGAGGACCAACCCCTGAGGCACACCATGAAGGATGGGCCTAGGGACTACTTCTGTACCCCTGCCAATACCCACTATGACTGACCAGAGAGATAGGAGGAGAACTACCTTAAACGGTGCCTCTGACTCTCAAACTCCTCCAGTCATTGCAGAAGAATATCATAGTCAATGGTATAGACTGAGAGGTTAAGGAGTGCCAAGATAGAGGAGTGCCCCCTATCTTGGGCTTGGCAGAGATAATCTATTAGAGTAACCAAAGCAGTTTCAGTATTGTAACTGGGCCTAATTCCCGACTGTAAGGCTCTAGGTCAGGAGTAGACAAAGTTGGTTCTTCTATGACATGTGGACTTCAACTCCAAGAATTCCTGAACTAGCATGATTGTCTCGGGAATTCTGGAAGTTGAAGTCCACAAGTTATAGAACAGCCAACTTTGCCTACCCAAAGAAGCAATGAGTGGAAACTAATCAAGGAGAGAAGCAACTTAGAACTAAGGAGAAAATTCCTGACAGAACAATTAATGAGTGGAAAAACTTGCCTACAGAAGTTGTGAATGTTCCAACACTGGACGTTTTTAAGAAGATGTTAGATAACCATTTGTCTGAAGTAGGGGCTTGCACTAGAAGACCTCCATGGCACTTTCTAACTCTGTTTTTGTTGTTGCTGCTGCATATGCACCAAAGACAAATTGTGTGTCCAGTCACAATTGGCCAATAAAGATTTAAATTTTATTCTAATCTGTTCTGTTCTCTAATATTCTATTCTATTCTATTATTACTATTATTATTATATAAAATTCAGAAATATTAAATTGTTTTTCTCACCACAACAGCACCTTAAATGGAATTTTTAATGTTCATTCATAGTTTATTATTGATACTCAAAGATATTTTATGTAACATCAAATATATTTTCTTAAGTAAGCTCCATACAGAAATGTGCACAAAAATAATTACCATATATTTTATTGCCTTTCCTTCAACTACAATCTGAAAAGAAAAATCCAATTCATCTTACCTGTGGGAATTTGTAAGTGTCTAAAATATCTATCAAAGAGACTCCAGGATCAATAGTGCCAACAACTGATATGAGTTTGTTCTCAAAGCCACACTTGTAATTTGGAACAAATCTGTTCTGACTGGAGAAAAAATCCATTTTGGCATGATAGCCAGCATATCTATCACAGATTCGAAAGCCCAGGGTGATATTAGGTAAGAGTTGGTGCTCTTCGTTGATCTTCTTCACAGCAAATATCATAGTCAAAATATGCTGATAATACTTAGTCAGAACTCTGCAAAGAGAATTATATACTGTATCAAATGAAATTGTGCATCTAAAAAGGGCAATATGGCTATCCCCCCTTTTTTAAAAAAAGGGCTTAGAAACCAATAATGGCTCTTTTATATAATCTGATTAATAGGTTTAGTTCCATTAAAAATTGTTTTAGAAAGTGATAGTCACCCCTTCACACTAATTGATTGATATGTTGTTACTCATTAAAAAAATAGCAGAAATATATTTCAGAAGAATAATCACAAGGATTTTTTAAAAATCTCTTTGCTGTTTGCAATGAATTCCAATTATGTGAAGCTGTCCAGAGACATTGTCAGATATGTAACATTAGCATTGTCTTAAGTAAGTACACAGGAGGTAGTTTCTTTTAATAATCTGGGGAGAAATATTATCTCTGCAAGAAAACTGCATGTCTAATTTATTGAGATAAAATATGTCTCTGACTAAAGAGAAATATTCCTATGGTTCAATCACATTATTTGTGTAGTTTGTTTTAGAGACTACAGTTTCTATCTCAAGCAAAGGGACTGGAGGGATCCTTTTTTTTTTGTTAGAATCTACTAGCAATTATTAGTTTAATTTTCTTCTAATTTTATTTAAGGAACAAAGGTTATAGCTGTTGGTTCCTTCCAGTATTGAAAGTTAGAAATTATTTTTTAATCATAGTTCATTATGACACTTAGAATGGATATACTAAATAATTCTACCTTGATTGATATTGGCCAGTGATGGCAAACTTTTTTTTGGTTCACAATCCAAAAGGGTGGGATGGGAGGTGCACACATCTGCATAATCACACGCGGGGATGGGCTGCTGCCCGGATGTGGGGGGATGCAGTGGGCTAGCAAAAATGGAGCTCCACCCCAGAGCACCCAGTTTGCACTGAAATGTGTTGAAAGAAAATGCAAGGTGTCTTTTTTGGGCAGCCTCTGCATTCTTCCTGAAAACATTTTAAAAAACCCAAAGCCTTCAATTCTGCTACAAACAAAATGTCTAGAAAAAGTATAAGGAGATAAGATGTGAAATTAATTCTATGTGATCTGGGTTTCTGCCTCCTTTCTGAATGGCTATAGTATTCTCTAGAATAGAGATCTTCATTGTTGGCTAGAGAATTCTGGGAGTTGAAATTCACAAGTCTTAAAGTTGCCAAGTTTGGGGAGCCCCTACTCTAGAAAATAAAATGAATAATACTTGAAACCTAATGTTTTGTCAGAAACCTTGATTTTCTTTGGTAGTCTGCAGGAAGGAGGATTAAGACTGTTATGTGTAATGGAGCATTTTGGGATGTTCACTTAGGCTGTGAGAGTAACAAGGAACACTTTAGATTGTTGCCTTTGAATAAGTGATTATTTTGTGAGAGGCCATTTTAATCAGGAGGCACCTTTATGACAATGCTCAAAATGTGCTTTCAAAATTCTAAGTGAGATGTTTCCATCATTTCACTGTAGTAAAAATTTTGGTAGCCCTTTACTGATTGCACCCATAATTCCATGCACCCCCTGCACATAAACACATGACCCCCCTCCTGGCATGCAATGGTACACCCATTTTCAGAGCCTTTCTAGGAGCCTGGGGAAGCCAAAAACAGCCTTCCTGCCCCCTACAGAGGAAGAAAATGGGCCATTTGCCAATTTCTGGTTGAACCAGAGGGCTTGTTTTTTTCTTCTGCCCTAACTCCAGAGCCTTTCAAGGCGCCTGGGGAGAGTGAAAATGGCCCTCCCTTTCCGGAGGTTCTCTCTAGGTGAGAAATGTTCCATTTGCTGACTTCTGATTGAACCAGATGTTCCGGGGTTTCTTTCTCTTCCCAGACTTCAGAGCCTTTCTAGGAACCTGGGGAGGGTGGAAAAAGCCTTCCCCAGCCTAACTGGAGGCAGTCTGGAGTCCAGAAATGGCCCAGTTCAAGTTTGGAAACCTCCCAGAACAAAAACCAAGCCTTCCCCATCCCCTCCCAGTGGCCCAAAAGCAGATATGGACTACTGCCCAGATGGGGGGAGAATGAAGTGGGATAGCAAAAATGGAGCTCCACCCCAGAACACCCAATTTGCACTGAAAGATGTTGAAAGAAAATGCAGGGCATCCTGCATAAGCCACGCCCACAGTGTGGTAGTAAAAATTTTGGCAGCCCTTCACTGTCCAGAAGGCTTGAAAATCAAGTACCCGGCATGCACATGTGCGCCGGACCTGAGCATGCATGCCCACTGATATGGTTCCACATGGAACTTTTGGCACCCGTGGATATAGGCTATTGAAATAACATTATGTCTTACAGGGATTCACTAACAGGAGAATGATATGGATCTTCCACAAAGCTTTCTGCATTTCTAGTTGTGAAGATAAAAGAGGTGATGACACCAATAACTAGATCATCTGGTTGGAAATATTTGTGATCAATTGAGATAGAAACTTGAATTGCTGCATTTTTTGGTTGTGTCTTAAAACTCATATATGGCAATGGCAGTAGAAGAAGAATCAATATCATCATAATAAATATTAAACCCAGTTTGACAAAGCTTCTATAATTTCTAGGTAATATAATTAGATTTTCCAAAATTGCACAAGCTTGAACTGAATCTCTCTCTTCCTCACATGATTTTCATTCTGAACAGAATCTTATAATTTCTTATTATTTTACCTGTTTCTTCACAGAAAATAACACGGTTAAGATATGCTGATAATATTGAGTCAGGACTCTGCAACATTCTGTGGCACATGGAATTTTGCATCTATAAAAAGCAGTGATACTAACTCCATAGGAAAAAAATTGGCCCTCTCAAAATAATCATTTAGAAAGTAATACTCACTTTTTCAGGTCAATAGATAGATAGCATGTACCAGTGGCAGGTTGAACTTACCTGCAAACAGGTGTGCTGCATGCACATCCTCTTTATTCAGGTGCATGCACATGCATGTCCCTTATGTACGTGAATGTCTCCTTTGAAATTTTGCTTCTGCGCATGCGTAGAAAGCAAAAAAGCCAAATAAATCAAGGAAAAAATGATGCCACCCAACGGATTGGCACAGGAGCAGTCGCACACAAATTGTGCAAGCTGGCAGCCACTACTGATGCAGAGTCCTCTACCGTACTGGTAGGAACCTACCACTGGTATGTACTCTTACCAGTGTAAATATTGTGGAATTATTTTTAAGAGGAATAATACACTTTTTCCTCTTTGTGCTAATTTTAAGCAATTCTAGTTATATAAAGTTGACCAGCATAATTGCCAAGCATGTAACATGGTCATTAGCTTCATCATCTGAGAAAAAAATTGAATTAGTTACTTTTTCTTATACTACACTTCTTACACTAGAAATGGTTTCATTTTAATTTAAATGACTTCAAACAATGAAAAAAAGGCCTATATTTAGAATTTAGTCTGATGTCAACAAAATATGTGTAGAGACTGGAAACAACAATGAATTTTATGGAACCATAAACGCTTCATAACTTTTTATTTCTTTATTTGTAATTCAGAACTTTTGAATATAAGAATACAATAATTTAACTACAAATCAAAGAGTTTTTCTTCCCTAAACTATCTGTAAAAATAAGTGATATTTATATAGTATTTGTACCAATGGTGATCTCTGCCAAAATGGAGAAATTTGAAAGAAAATAATAAAGTGGAGTAAGAATGGCAGAATAAGAATTTTGTCAATAAAAGGACAATAGGAATTATGGTTCTTCTGTCTGTCAAATATTTTCCCCAGAAAAATATTTGAATTTATCAGAATATTATTCCTGGAAGAAAGGCCTCATTTACACAAATAAAATATGCTGCATATGTGACTGAACAGCATTATTCCTAAATTCAATGCAATTTCAAGTCTTCTGCATAGTCAGTTTTAAAATCTGATCTTGTAATGCCATCCCAAGAAAAGGGACCAATAGGAGGGTGGAGAAATTACATTCTTGTCTGAATTTAGTAGTTATGAAATCTGGAAGACTTGAATCTGAATTTAAAAAATGATTTAACAAACATAGGTCCTTGATGTCCTTGATGTACAAGAGAAATGGATCGACTGAAAAATATAATCTAATTTAAAAATGGATCTAAAGGATTATTTTTAATCACTATGGTGAATTCTATTGCATAGAATAAGTATTTAACAATTTTATCAAGATTAATATAGATTGTAGGAAGAAAATAATTACTTACAGAGATTCACCCACAAGGGAATGATGGGGATCCTTGTCAAAGCTTCCAACATCTCTAGTTATGAAAACAAAAGAAGTTATACCACCAATGATTAATTCACCTGGCTGAAAATATTTGTGATCAATTGGAATAGGATCCTGGATGCTGCATTTTATTGGTTGATTATTACAAACCATATGTGACAATAGCAGTAGGAGAAGATTCAATATCATCATAATTAATATTTAACCAAGTTTGACAAAGATTCTCTTATTACCATAAAATTCTTAAGAATTCCCAAAATTGGATGAGATTGAATTGAATCTCTGCTCCTCACATGACTTCCATTCTATGATAAATCTTAGAATGCAAACAGTGCTAAAAGAGCATTCTGATTATTTAATGGTCCACTCTGCCAAGTACAATAATTTGTTTGTCTACGTGTTGAGGCACAACAAAGTTAATAATAGTCTTTTTGATAATTATAAGAAGAGGAAATTGCAATCTTTAAATTTCAAGTTTCACTCTTTTAATGAAATAGTAAGAGTAAAATGAGTCACAGTAAACATAGAATGAAGAAAAAAGGTTTTGAGATGAGAGGAAGTTAAACATGACAAAGATGGAAACATTTTTGCTTCCCTAAAAAAAAAAATGTTTCAGTGAATATGAGGGCGTAAACATAGTTCCTTGCTACATTTCCCCCCATGCACTTTCATAGAATCAGTGTTGGAAGGGATCTTGGAGGTTCTCTAGTCCAATCGCCTACTCAGTTAAAAAATTCTATACTTGGGATGGTGAACCAATGCCACACTCATCATAGGTGGCATATAGAGCCCTCTCTGCAATCATGTGAGCAATCACTCCAGTTCAGCTCCACCGTGCATGTGTGTATGCCTTCCCCTGGCCAGCTGGTTTTCAGATCTGTGTGCTCATGCACGGAGGGAGGGAAGCTGTGTATATGGTTTTTCTTGTCTAAATGTAGAACTTTACTTTGCTCACTATTGTATTTCATTTTGTAAAATAGGGTCCAATGCTCAACTTCTGTTTATTGAGCTTATGTTCTGGGATGTTGGCTATTCCTGCCTGCTTGGTGTCATCTATTCATGTACCTTAAAACATATCAAAAACATACATAATTACAGTATACATTTTAATCCAATCTATCATGAATCAATCTCCTATTTTGCACCTATTTTATAATATTTATCTGTTTCTCCTCACTTCTTTACACTCCCCACCCTCTATCTCCATCACCTCCTTCTACTTTCTTTTTCCACTCTCCCCCTGCGTACTTCCCTCCACTCCTTCCCTTCTTCCTTCCCCTTCTACTTCCTCTTCCTCCCTCTTAACCTTTCCCTGAGTGATTCTAATCATAATTCATCTTATATTTAAGTTGAATTATGATTAGAATTGTCTTTGTAAACAGCAATGGCTCATCCCCAAAATTCAATAATCACACCTCATATACTCAAAACAACTTAACCCAAATAGACTTCACAGAAGACAATGTTGGAAAAGCACTATGTGACCTTAAACTTTCTTTATCAATTGGGCCTGATGGTCTATGTGCATACTTCCTAAAAAAGCTCTCCACAGCCATAGCAGAACCACTAAGCATAATCTCTGAAAAATCATTCAGGACCAGCTCACTATCAAAGCTATGGTTGCAAGCAATGGTCATCCCCATCTTCAAAAAAGGAAATCCCATGCAAAGTCATGGAATCAATCATAAACCAATCAATTACCCTCCACCTAGAAACTAACAACCTATTCTCTAACAAACAATTTGGTTTAAGAAAAAAAATTATTTTGCAACCTGCAACTCCTTCACTGCAAAAACATATGGACTAACACCTTGATCAGGGCGAATAAATAGATGCAATTTACATATACTTCTATAAAGCCTTCAACTCAATGGTTCATGACAAACTAAAACTCATATCCTATGTCATCTTAGGATCCCTCCATAGTTGGATAACTGTGTTCCTGTCAAACAGACAACAAGTTGCCAAAATAGAGAGTGCCATATCTAATCCTGTTCTGGTTAAGAGGGGCATATCCCAAGGCAGCGTATTTGGACCAACACTCTTCATACTCTATATAAATGACCTTTGCAATCACATTACAAGCAATTGCGTTCTCTTCACTGACATTTGGCAACTCCAAATCTCAACCAAAAATGCTATGTCCTATACATTGGCAAAAAGAATCAGAACATTAAATACAAGTTGAATATACAAGACCTTACAGATAACCCTCATTCTGTAAAAGATCTTGGAATACTCATATCAAATGACCTAATGCCAAAGCCCACTGCAATAACATTGTCAAAAAGGCTTCAAGAGTTGTTAACCTAATTCTACATAGCTTCTGCTCCAGTAATCTCACACTACTAACCAGAGCATATAACACTTTCACTAGACCAATCCTTGAATACAGCACAGTTTGGACATAAGTACTCAAGAAAATGTCACATGAACAATTAAATATATATCACCCTTGTTAATTTTTTCTGATAAAATACCTTAAAAAGCAAGGATAGGAAGTGGATAGACGCGAGAATGCTCAGCCAGGAACTCAGGAACCAAAGTAGATAAATAATGAAGACAGTTCAGCAGGAACAGGTTTAAGTAATTTTATTCTTCAGTGTATTAAAAAAAAATACTTTCCTTTGTCTTCTATTTACAGAATATACTTCACTTTAACTATGTACATGATGGTATAACAAACCTTACTTACAAGTAGCTATTATACTAACTCTGGTTTAACTATCTTACCACCAGTACACAACACAATCTTAATGCTTCAATCCAACTAGAAACTAAACCATCAACCAAGTATTTAAGAAACCCAACAAAACCACATCCACTGCGAAGGTGTTTTTCTTCTTACAATGCTCTGGCCCAATCAGGTTGTAGCCTGAGTCATTGTGACTCAGCATTAAGTCCTCTGGATGTACTCTTTGCTGATCACAGTTTTCACATGGCCATGCTTGATATTATCCAGTTGCAAGATGCCCAAGTATCTGTACGCTTCTGGCTGGTGGCCTCACTTTCAGTGATTTTCCCCTTTTTCAGTGCCACTGTGGCACATTTATCCAGGCCAAACTCCATGCTGATGTCATTGCTGAAGATTTGCACAGTGTTGGTTAGTGACTGTATCTCAGTTTCTGATTTTCCATATAACTTCAGGTCATCCATATACAGCAGGTGTGAAATTTTTGGTGAAATCCTAGCAGTTTGGTAGCCTAGTTTTGTTTTCTGTAGGATGAGTGACAGCGGGATTATAGCGATGATGAATAGCGATGGGGACAAAGAGTCCCCCTGGAAGATGCCCCTTCTGATGTTGATCAGTCCATAGCTTTCATTTATTATTATTATTATTATTATTATTATTATTATTATTATTATTATTATTATTATTATTATTATTATTACAAAAAAGGTAATACACAGCAAACAAGATTGATATGCTGGATTTCGTATCAAAATATCACAAGTCAAAAACTTCCCAAGCATCTAGGACTGTGTGATGTATTTCGTATGATGCATGAAGATCCAAGTATGGTGGCCTTTTGTAACTGACAGGTCATGATTCTGTCAATGTTTATTGTTTTCAAATGCTGGCTGAATTCTTTTGGCACAGCACCCAATGTGCCAATTACTACTGGAACCATCTGTACTGGTTTATGCCAGAGTTGTTGTAATTCGATTTTAAGATCATGATATCGGCTAAGTTTTTCTTCTTGGTTTTCATCAATTCAACTGTCCTCTGATATGGCGGCATCAATGATCCACACTTTTTTATTTTCCATAGTCGTGAGGTCAGGTGTATTGTATTTCAAAACCTTATCGATTTGAAATGCTTGTTTTCAACTACTTTCTCAGGTTTATGATCCCACCAGTTCTTTACCACTGATAGATGGTAGTTGTGGCTCAGGTTCCAATGATACATCTGGCCCATGTGGTTGTGCCTCTGTTTGTAGTCCATCTGTGCAATTTTCTTGTGATATTATTATTATTATTATTGTTCAAAGTATGTCACATCTTCTTCAGAAACAGCTGTAGAGACTTATGCTGCAATTGTGTTGCAGAGAGGCAAGGGAGTGTGAAATCTCAGCACCAGCTGCATGACCAGGCACCTGATTTCAAAACATGACCTTCGGTGGAGACAATACCTTAAAAGTATTCAAATGCCTGGGTCTTCCTCTTCTCCTGTGGCTGCCTCGGCCACTGCTAACATCCCCCCCCAACAACAAGATCACCTGTCTCTCCCCAAAGGGACAATGATGGATCACCACCAACACTACCACCAATGGAAGCAGCAGCACTGGCAGCACCACCACCACCACCATCGCCAAACATGTCTACACCGTCCCAGGGAAGCATTCATCAGCTTTCCATCCCTCAAACCTTTGAGAGAAAGTGGAGGTTTGGCCCATCCCACCCACGAGCCCTGGCCCTAAATGCCAGAATTTCACAGCTGCTGGCATTTGAAATGCTCCCCTACCGCCTGGTGGAGACACCACGTTTTAGGAAATTATTTAAATTGGCTGTTCCACAATACTCCGTTCCCAGCCATTATTACTTTTCACGCAAGGCCTGTCGCGCTGGAAATTGCCAGCCCTCATACACATTGAGAAACATCCAGTAGTTAGAGAGTTAACTCTGTCTAGTAATGTAGCTCCTCCTGTGTGATGTAACCTGTTTGCTCACATCCTGCCTTACTGAAGAAGAAGGGCGGTCTCTAAGTTAGAGTTCATCTTTACGGTTCATCTTTCTAGCAATAAGATGTGCCATATTGTCTCTCCATAGACATTTTCTATTTTTATATTTTTTTAAATAAAACTAGTTTGTTCATTCGAACATGCTCTGTCTGTGCTTCAATATCCATCACCTCCGGAAGGTCCTGGCTCAGTCCTCTCTTGCTGAGCGCCTCGATGAGGCTACGGCCCTTCTAATTCCGACATGGTAGCAGAGGATGGTTATTATTGAAGAAACAGACCCCGCTTACACTCCGTAAGCTCACTAGCGATTTCTCCTAATGCCAGCTAAAAAGAAGCGAAATCCTCTCACTCAATCCTCTCATTGATAGTATTTGGGAAAGCCCGATGTTACCAATTTTTATTATGGAGGATAATGTTTCAGTTGCATTCATTGCTGAAACTGAATTTGTTGGAGCTCGTTCACGGCACATTCACATCCGGTATCAAAATACCAGAGAGAAGGTGAAAGAAGGATTCGTGAAAATTCAGTACATACCTACTACTGAGCAGATCGCTGACTTGCTGAATAAGCCATTGCCAGCTGATCAACATGAATACCTCGCCAACAAAATGTGCCTCAAGTGAATTGATGTCTTGATGTCCTAATGTCCCTTATGTCTCTGATGACTGACAAAGAAGGGGTGTCGCGCTGGAAATTGCCAGCCCTCATACACATTGAGAAACATCCAGTAGTTAGAGAGTTAACTCTGTCTAGTAATGTAGCTCCTCCTGTGTGATGTAACCTGTTTGCTCACATCCTGCCTTACTGAAGAAGAAGGGCGGTCTCTAAGTTAGAGTTCATCTTTACGGTTCATCTTTCTAGCAATAAGATGTGCCATATTGTCTCTCCGTAGACATTTTCTATTTTTATATTTTTTTAAATAAAACTAGTTTGTTCATTCGAACATGCTCTGTCTGTGCTTCAATATCCATCACCTCCGGAAGGTCCTGGCTCAGTCCTCTCTTGCTGAGCGCCTCGATGAGGCTACGGCCCTTCTAATTCCGACAAGGCCATCTCTGCCCTGCACCAACATGTAATGGAGAAAATTCGGTGTGCACTGCAAAATTCTGTCAGTACCAGCGTCCACCTCACCATTGAGACATGGACCAGTAAACATGGCTAGGGCCAGTACATCCCTCTCACTGCCCACTGGGTGAATGTAGTGGTGGCTGGGAATGAGGCAGGAAGCAGTTCAGCACAGATCCTTCCACCACCCAGGATTGCTGGACATCAGTCGGTGCCTGCTATTGGCTCCTGCTCCTCCTCTGCTTCCCTGTATTCTTCCTCCACATCCAGTAAGTGCAGCCCGGTAACCTCCTACTTCAGAACAGCTGTGGGTAAACAGCAGCACGCGGTGCTGAAACTCATCTGCTTGGGCGAGAGACCACACATCGCATCCAGGGGCAGACAGATGAGTGGTTGGTGCCACTGAACCTGAAGCTGGAGAAGGTGGTGTGCGACAACGGGCGGAACCTTGTGGTGACCTTGAGCTGAGCGTGATTGACGCACATCCCTTGTATGGCACATGTGGTCAACCTGGTGGTGCAGAAGTTCCTGGCCAATTATATGGGCATGTCGATGCTGCTGGGTTAAGTGCATGCGGTGTGTGTGCACTTTCAACATTCCCACTCTGCTGCTGCTTGCCTATCTTCCCTGCAGAGGAACTTTGACCTTCCCACCCACCGCCTCATCTGTGATTTGCCAACCAGGTGGAATTCCACACTGCATATGCTTGAAAGGGTGTGTGAGCAACAGAAGGCAATAGTGGATTACCAGTTTCATAACCCCCAGTCAAGTAGAAGTACAGACCCACAGCACTTTACCCCCAATGAGTGGGCCTCCATGAGGGACATTTTTTCAGTCCTGCATTGCTTCCAGTATGTCACTAATATAGTCAGCGCTGACAATTCCATCATCAGTGCTACCATCCCCATGGTTTGCCTACTGGAAAAAACCCTTCAGGCCATGCAAGATGTGTGACAGGAGGAAACAGAGCAGCAGGCAGAACAAGAGGAGCAGAAGGATGAAGGCCCATTTCCCCAGCAAGTCCATATCTCGCAGGGTGGGGGGCTGTGCCGACAGCAGCCAGGTACTCCGCTGTCCAGCCAGGATAGAGTTTTGGGGCAGCAGGAGGAGGAGGAGGAGGAGGACTTGCAGCAAGGCGACCCCCAGTGCAGCTCACAGGCACCAATGGAGCATGGCTGGAGGGGGAAGGAGGAAAAGGAGGAGGAGAGACCTGTTGCTGAAAATATCGCCTTGACTCCAGGTAGCCTAGCTCACATGGGCCACTACATGGTCCAGTGCCTGCAGAATGACCCCAGGGTAGACCGCATCCTCAACTCTGCCAGTTACTTGATGGACGCCCTACTGGATCCCGGTTGTAAGGACAGCATCATGTTCTTCATACCAGCGCCTGAGCAGGAGCACAGAATATGCAAGTACAAGCGTGCTCTCGTGGATGCACTATTGGAAGAGTTCCCACAGCAATTGGACTGCCCAGTGGTGACACGCGGAGTAGGAGTAAGACACAGTCAGCAATGCAATGGGGACACTGGCAGCATTGCAGGGGGATGGTCATTGTCATACGTTGAAAATATGTATGATCCACCACCCTCAGATGTGATGTCCCATAGCAGAAGGCATCACGTGACCCACATGGTGGATGACTACCTGTCCACATGCATAATGGTTCTTAGCGATGCCTCCACCAACTTCAATTTTTGGGTAGGTAAATTGAACACGTGACCAGAGCTTGGAGGGGTCATCACTGACAAAAGGAGGGGTCATCACTGACAAAAGGATCTGCCTATCCACAGACTGGTGGCAGTACGCCCAGATTAATTCTAGATATCAAAAAGACGTGAGAATATATAACTTCAAGAAAGACAATAATATAATTGGGAAATTACTAATTCAAAATCAAGCAAAATTAATTGGGAAGTTATATAAATATTTAATAAATTATAAAATGATAGGCTGGATATTGAAAGGTAACATGATTAGTTGGTGTAAAAATTTTGGAAAAGAAATAAATTTAGATACATGGGAAAAGGTATGGCTTTATAACTGGAAAATAACTAAATAAATTTATTTCAAAGAAAATCAAATTATGATGTTTTATAGATGGCATCTTCCACCATATAGGATTTCAAAGATGTTTCCAAACATTTCCCCTATTTGCTGGAAATGCAAAAAAGAAATTGGTACATTTTTCCACATATGGTGGACCTGCCCAAAATCTAAGATTTATTGGAATAAGGTAGAAAAATGGTTAAAGGAAATTATAAACAAAGAAATTAAGAAAACTCTGGAATTTTTCTTATTAGGTATTACCGATACTAAATACAAAAAAGAAATATATTATTTAATAATTCATATATTAGTAGCGGCAAGAATTGTATTTGCACAGAAATGGAAGGAAAAGGAAATTCCAAAAGACGAAGAGGTCTTTAAGAAAATTATGGAATGTGCAGAATTAGATATGATGATGAGAAGGTTAAATAACCAAATGGAAACAGAGTTTTATAAAACTTGGGAGAAAGTATATAATTGGTGGAATGCTAATAAAGATTATAAATGATATAAAAATGAACTACAGTGATCCCCCGATCATTGCGAGGGTTCCGTTCCAGGACCCCTCGCAATGATCGGTTTTTACTTCCGCAGCGCTAGCGAGGAGCCGAAGATTGGGGTTCCTGGGAAGGGGACTCAGCTGGGAAGCGGCGCTGGGGTTTCCCCACCGCCCACGCAAACTCCTCGCTGCCGCTCGCCCGCCCTTCGCCCACCCACACCGCTCGCTCGCGCCGCTTCCCAGCTGAGTCCTGAAGCCAATTCGCTTCAGGACTCAACTGGGAAGCGGCACGAGCGAACGGCGTGGGCAGGCGAAGGGCGGGCGAGCCGCGGGCGCGCGGGCAGGCAGGTGGCAGACAAGCCGTTCGCTCGCACCGCTCGCTCGCTTCCCAGCTGAGTCCTGAAGTGAAGGGCGGGCGCGGCAGCAGCGAGGAGTTTGCGTGGGCGGTGGGGAAACTCCTCGCTGATGCCCGCCGGGAAGACCCAGGGAAGCCGCCCAGCAGCTGATCTGCCCGGCGCCATCTACGCATGCGTGGCCATAAAAAAAAGGGCGCGCATGCGTAGATGGTGTTTTGACTTCCGGGTTGAAAAATCGCGATGTAGCCCGTTCGCAATGATCGGGAGCGCGATACCCGGGGGATCACTGTATAGAAAAGTTAAATCTTTTAGGCAGAATATATAGTATATTTATATTTAATAGATAAATTTTAATTTTATTAATTGATTGTGAGTATTTTAATTACAATAATGCAATGAAAATGCTGAATTGAGTAGATTTTATACCATAGTAGTATATTAAGAAATATATTACTAACAACTTTTACCTTTCTGTATTGATCGAATAAGAATTAGTCATTCTTTTTTGTATTGGAATGACTTCTATACTTAGCGGAGCAATGGTAGCTTCTTTACATGTTAAACGTTGTTTGTCCTGTTTTGTTTTATATTTTTAAAAAATCAATAAAAATTTTTTTTTTAAAAACAATAAACCTTGGTTCACAGCCAAACTCAAGCGGTTATGTCATTCCAAAGAGGAAGCCTAAAGAAAAGGTGATAGAATGCTATACAATCAGGCCAGAAATATATTAACAAGGGAGATCAGAGTAGCAAAAAGGAGCTACTCTGAAAAGCTAAAGAATCAATTCTCAACAAATGAACCAACAAACATGTGGAAAACTCTAAAAAACATCACCAGTTATAGCAATCCACCTTCCCAAGCTGAAGGAGATCAGCAATTGGCAGATGACCTGAATGTGTTCGACTGCAGGTTTGAAAAGAAACCACATCCTTATCTACACAACCTCCATCCCAGACACACCAACAACAGCCATATCTTCTACAACTGAACCCATCCCTTTGGGTTTACAACCCCTAGTGATCACAGAAAAGGAAGTGAAAGATCTATTTCACAGAGAGAAGCCTGGAAAAACACCAGGCACAGACAAGATAACTCCTGCTTGCTTAAAAGTCTGTGCTGACCAATTGGCCCCCATCTTCACCCAAATCTTCAACAAATCACTAGAGTTGTGCTATGTTCCTTCCTGCTTCAAACATTCTACTATCACCCCAGTGCCAAAGAAGCCCTCCATCAAGGAACTGAATGACTACAGACTAGTTGCTCTGACATCTGTAGTTATGTGCTACTTGAAAACCATCACGGATCCACTGTTAGACCCCTTGCAATTTGCTTACCAAGCAAATAGGTCAACAGATGATGCTGTTACTATGACTCTACACTACATCCTTCAACATCTTGAATCTCCAATGACCTATGCTAGGTCCTCTTTGTAGACTTCAGTTCAGCATTCAATACCATCATACCGGACATTCTCTTAACCAAACTAAATCAGCTAGTGATACCTGAACACACTTGTAAGTGGATCACAAGCTTCCTAACAGACAGGAAGCAGCAGGTGAAGCTAGGAAAAATCACATCAGATAAATATACAATTAGCACAAGTGCCCCCCCCAAATCTGTGTACTCTCACCACTTCTCTTCTCTCTATACACTAATGACTGCATGTCAAAAGATCCATCTGTTAAACTACTGAAGTTTGCAGATGATACAAGAGTGATCGGACTCATTCGAGACAATGATGAATCCGCACACAGACGGGAAGTTGAACAATTAGCCTTGTGGTGTGGCCGGAACAATCTAGAACTGAACACACTCAAAACCATAGAAATGGTGGTAGACTTTAGGAGAACCCTTCCATCCTTCCCCCTCTCACAATACTAGACAACACAGTATTAACAGTAGAGACCTTCAAATTTCTAGGTTCTATCATATCTCAAGACCTAAAATGGTCACCTAACATCAAAAACATCATCACAAAAGCACAACAAAGAAGGTTCTTTCTGTGCCAGCTAAGGAAGCTCAAACTTCCCATGGAGCTGCTAATACAGTTCTACAGAGGAATCATTGAGTCTGTCATCTGCACCTCTATAACTGTCTGGTTTGGTGCTGCAACCCAACAGGACCGACAGACTTCAGAGGATAATCAAAACTGCAGAAAAAACAATTGCTGCCAACCTGCCTTCCAACCTGTATACCACACGAGTCAAAAAGAGGGCAGGTAACATATTTACTGACACCTTGCATCCTGGACACAAATTGTTTCAACTCCTACCCTCAAAGCGTCACTACAGTGCACTGCACACCAAGACAACTAGATACAAGAACAGTTTTTTCCCAAACGCCATCACTCTACTAAGCAAATAATTCCCTCAACGCTGTCAGACTTTTTACTAAATCTGCACTTCTATTTCTACTAGTTTTTCTCATCATTCCTACCATCCTTTTCCTCCCACTTAGGACTCTATGACTGTAACTTGTTGCTTGTATCCTAAGATTTTTATTAATATTGATTGTTTCTTCATTGCTTATTTGACCCCTATGACAATCATTAAGTGTTGTATCACATGATTCTTTACAAATGTATCTTTTTCTTTTATGTACACTGAGAGCCTATGTACCAAGACATATTCCTTATGTGTCCGATCACATTTGGCCAATAAAATTCTATTATTCTATTCTATATTGTTGTCTTGTTTGACTAAATTGCCTTTTTTGTGAACAGCTTCTGGGTCCCATGCACAATCTGTCTGTGACAAATGCTTAAATGATTCTGAAAATTATACACTCCGTTTTTTTTTCATTTATATATTTATTTTTCTTTTTTACTATTCTTATAAATATCTCAAGTTGGCACAAATATCTAATACTTCTTCCATATCCTATTTTCACCATTACAACAACTCTGTGAACTGAGTTGGGCTGAGAGGGACATATTGCCCCAAAATCACCCAGTCAGTTTGTCTTAGAGTTCACTGTCTCCCAGTTTCAAGCCTGGTGCTTTAACCATTAGACCAAACCATTGCAAAACATCCCCACTTATCTTGAAACTACTTTTCATTACATTTTATTATTTCTTGTTCAATTTTCTGACAATTTTCTTGTACACAGTGAAAAAATACATATTTTTATTCAGACTGATTAGTTTCTATACTTTCTCTACCTTGAATTAATCTTTTGAGGACAATGGGCAAGATTTGAACAGTCTTTCATTATTAAAGGACTTTGTAGAAGTGAGATTAAAAGTGGAGAAATAAATAGTTCTGTTTTTATACTTATATCCTTCCCATTAAGATGCTTTCTTGTTTCTTGCATTCAAATATATTCCGATTAAGTTCATTTAGGTTCCTATATCATAGTCTTATATAAATGTATTTTTTAAAAGTATGATCCTTTTCTTTCTTACATTGAATTTCATTAAAAAAATCAAATCATGCAGCCACCCAGACAATAATTTCAGTTATTCTATCATTTATGGTGCCTGATATTATTGGGTCCGTTTTGTTTTTTGGTACAAAGGAAGGACCAATTCCATAAAAAAGGGAAAGAGGTCAAGAAAACCTGTTAGAAATATCAGAATATTCCAACATATTTGATTATGCATTAAATTACCTGCCATGACCATGCAACCTGAAGATTGAATTTTCTACCACTCAGCTTTTCACTATGTTGTTGGCTCAGGTTCATCATATGCAAAGCATGTGCCACAGCATATACTGCATTATATATACTATAACTATGACTGGTCATCTTCATTTCAAAAAAAGGCCCAGGAAGGCTCTCCAGTTTCTCCTTTCCTGTACACAATTCGTCCATTTCCTTATTCTCAAATGGATTTGGAAATTCACAACCAAATGCTTGCTCCCACACATTTTTGATGAAACCATCCTCTTTGGCTGAGAAATGGTTTCTTGTCTGGAGAAAACAACTTCATCTGAGTGAGCTGTAAAGGTAAGAGCACCATGTAGGTCTTGGATATCCCAGCTTTTCTGATAAAAGAATGAGGCAAGACCCACTTTTGAAGCCACAATCCACACTTTTCCTTTTGGCTTGATAGAAACTATTTCCATTTCAGGTAGACGTAACAACCATCTTAAACTTAAAAGATAATTATCATTGACTACGATGGCATTGGCTTTGCTGTTAACAATCGTGTGAAAGCTTTTGACAAGCCATTTCAAATTATCAAAAATAGTGTTGAAGTAAATTGGTCTTAATTGTTCCAAGAATGCAATGCAAATGCCATGGAGGGGAAACTTTGAAATAATTAGATGCTCAAATTTTCTTCTAAGTCCTTTGACAAGTATCCCAACCCAAATCCATCTGAAGTGCAAAAGTAGTTGAATAATCCCCATGTAATGAAGTTCTTCACCTGGAACCATGCAGTAGTAGATAGGATTTCCATTTGATGAGGAACCAGTTGGAAACTATCCAAATAAAAGTTGGGTGAATTAAAAATATTAGATAAAATAAATGATCAATAAAATAAAACTTTAAATTTAAGTCCTGATATATGTCAGGTTTCTTTGCACTAATGATACTATGGCTGTGTTAAATGATCCTTGCGTTCCCTTCTAAATCCACAATTCTATGATTATCTGAGTGCTTGTCCACTGCCATAAAATTTCCTTCTGAATTCCTGCTTTTAAATATTTATATATGTATTTAATTTGTTCTTTGCTTATAGAACTATTACTTTGTCCAAGATTCAAAGAATTCTCAGCAGCATACAATTTGGGAAAATACACAATTACAAAAGTTTTTTAGACATTTATAGTACACATTAAGAAATTATTCTAAGCTTTGAATATATTTTCTAATAATTAGATGCAATCACCTGCATCTGAAAATATCAAGCGTACTGTGCATATGTTATCATTAATGCATCTTACCTGTGGAATCTTGTAAGTGCTTAAAATATCTGCCATTTCCAAAGAAATAGCAGGATCAAGATCCCCAACAACTGATGTCAGTTTGTTCAAGATACCACATTTGTAATTGGGGAAAAACTTATTCTGACTAGAGAAAAGTTCCATTGTAGCATAATATGTCTGGGCTCCAGCATAGCTATCATAGATTCTGAAGCCCAAAGTGATATTAGGTAAGATGTGGAGGTCTTCATTGATATTCTTCACAGCAAATATCATGCTCAAGATATGCTGATAGCGTTTAGTCAAGACTCTGGCAATGCCGCCGGCGACTTACCAGCCGGCGTGGGGTTGCGGCGTGGGTGGGGAAGGAGGCCGCCATTGTGGGGGCGGTGCCTGCGGCCCCTCGTCATCCCCAGGGGCCGCAGGGATGATGTTGTATGGTGGCGCTGGCCACCCATTGGTGGGGCGAGGGTGAGGCAGCCCTATAAAAGGGGCTGCCTTGTGGCGCAGTTCCCTCGCCCGCGCAGATCGGAGACACGGCCCTGCTGCTGTGTCGAAGGTGCGGCTAGGCCCGAAGGCCGAAGAGGACGCGTGGGCGGCGATCCGAGTTTCGGATCGGCGGCGAGCGCTGGGAGAGAGCGCGGCGAGGCGAGGAAGACGAAGAGGACGCGGAGGAGACAGCGGGAGGCCCTGGGCCAGCGGCGCACGTGGCGCTGAAGGCGCGACCGGGCCCGGAGGCCTGTCGACGACGCGTGGGCGGCAGAGGCTTAGGCCGGCAGCGCTCGGCGGTCTTTTGGGCCATTTTTTGTTTTAAAAGGGGGGTAACGATGGCTAGAGGCAGCAGGGCTAAGCCGGGGACCCGGCAGAGGGCAGCAGGGGGGCAGGCTGGAGTTCTGGGCACCCCCCCCATCGAGCCCCGCCGTACGGGCAGGAGGAGGGCCCCCAAGTGGTCATGGGGGGAGGCCCCTGGAGATAGACAGGCCGGTAGGCCTGCCAGGGAGGTCAGCTCCAGGGGGGAGGTGAGCCACAGGGGGCGGGCCGTAAGGAGCCGGGGGATGACACCCAGGGCTGCAGGCCGCCAGGGGAGGGCCCCATCCCGGGGGCCACGTGGCAGAAGGAGGGAGGCCTATGACCCAGGGGAGGGGGACCCCAGCCCAGGGGAAATGAGTGGGTTTGATGAGGGGTCCCCCGCAGCACGGGCGGTTGGGGATATGGATGCTGGGGAGGAGTCAGTGTCTGTATCCTCACACCTTCTTTCTGCCTTACTCGAGAAATTGGATGAGGGGCCAAGGAAGAGGGGCAGGTCCCGGCACGAGGACGCCAGGGGTGCCACGAGTGCAGAGGGGACTCGGAGCTCCTCGGAATCGGAAGAAAGGTCCCAGAGGGTGAGATCCGGCCAGCGCGCTAAGAAGAAGCGCAAGAGGAGACGGGGAAGCAGGGCTGCTTCCGGCTCAGAGGAGGCTGATGATGACTCTTCACATTGGGGTGAGTGCCCTGTGCCTGGGCATCGCTGGTCCCGGCCACGGGGGCCACGAGGCAGGCTACAGGCGGTTAAACGCAAGTCACACAGCTCACATAAAACATGGCGTTCGCGCACGGCAGCCCAGGTGTGGGGGAGGGGCCGAAAACGTGGGGTATCAAAGCGGGGCAGGAAGAAGAGGGACTCCTCGAGGGATAGCTCGGAGTCCACAACCACGGTGTCCACGGATACTTCCACAGTTGATAGTGACAACCCCTTTGCCCCGGGCCTCCCTGACACTCCTTTGAGTATGCACATGTCACAGGCCCTTAAGCGTAAAATTTGGCGCGGGGCCTATGTGGATATATTCAAGATTTTATTGCCGGCGAAATCCAAGAAGGACAAGGACAAGGACGGTAAGAAGGGATCCGAGGAGTCAAAGGACACCAAGATGGACAAGGGGATATTATCTTGGGCATACGCCTTTCTGGCATATCACTCGGTGGTGGTCGAGGATGACGTCCATAAGACTCACGAGCTCATCCTGTATATGAATATGATTCTACGAGCGTATCAGGAGTTCGGAGGGGAGGCTTGGAAGCAATACGATGAAAACTTTAGGAGGTTCGCCGCACACAATAGGCACTGGCCGTGGGACATGCGGCACAATGATCTTTGGCTTCAAGCCACGCAGCAACCAGCCACCCCGGCTAGCGGGCGTACGCCTACCGGCCACCTGCTGCTGACCCAAGGAAAGGAGGCTACCCTCCCCCGCCCAGGGGCGGGTCCGTGGACCCAGGGCTCTGCGCAGCGTAGCACGACAAGTTCGCCCTTTCGGATCCCGCCGTACTGTTACGAGTACGGCGCCAGGGGAGCCTGTTCCAGGCCAGTGTGCCGCTTTCGCCATGCCTGCGCGTTGTGCAATGGCAGACACCCCACATCCGCCTGTTACAAGAGCAGGGGGGGAGGCGGTAACAAGTCAGCGTTGGGCTCTGCCAAGCCCCAGGCGGCTGGAGCTCAGAACAAGGGGACCAACCCCCATTAAAGTGGACAGGTTGAGGTACTGGCTCACGGGCTATCGCCCTAGGAAAGGTGCCGAATTTTTGGTTGCAGGTTTTTTGGAGGGCTTTAGAATCCCATACGAAGGGCCTAGGATTGCTTGCCTGGCGAGCAACCTGAGGTCAGTGTCCGGGATGGAGCATGTTGTGCGGGAGAAAATTATGAAGGAGGTGCGGGAGGGCAGGGTGCTGGGCCCCTTTAGGGAGCCACCCCTGCCCTCTCTGCAAGTATCCCCCCTGGGAGTGGTGCCCAAGCGAGCGGCCGGGGAGTTCAGGCTCATTCATCACCTGTCTTTTCCTCCGGGTGACTCGGTAAATGATCACATCCCTGGGGACTTGTGCTCAGTGCGTTACACCCCTTTTGAGACAGCTGTCTCGGTGGTACGTGAGTGCGGACCGGGGGCCCTGATGGGCAAATGTGATATCAAGTCGGCCTTCCGGCTTTTGCCGATTCACCCCGAGGATTTTGACCTGTTGGGTTTTCAGTTCGAGGGGGGGTTCTTTGTTGATCGGGCCCTGCCGATGGGTTGTTCAGTTTCATGTTCATTGTTTGAGAAGTTTAGTTCTTTCTTAGAGTGGGCCCACGTGAAGAGCTCAGGGATTCGGTCAGTTGTCCATTATTTAGATGACTTTCTTTTCGCAGGGCCGGCGGGCTCTGACGAATGCCAACGGGGAATGGCTGGTTTTCAGGGGTTGTGCGGGGACCTTGGCGTGCCTCTGGCACATGAAAAGACCAAGGGACCCACCACTAGGCTTACATTCCTGGGCATCGAAGTAGACTCGGTTGCCCAGACCTGTAGGCTTCCGGAGGATAAACTTGCTAGGCTCCGGAACACGGTGAGGGTGGTTAGGGCCGCCAGAAGGGTGACTCTTCGGCAGGTGCAGGAGTTGGCAGGTTTGTTGAACTTTGCTTGTAGAGTGATAGCGCCGGGGAGGGCGTTCATGTTTAGGCTCTATCAGGCGACGGTCGGTCTCAGCAAGCCACACCACAGAATTCGCTTGACGGCTAGTGTCAGGAAGGACCTGGGAGTGTGGCAGGAATTTTTGGACACGTACAACGGGGTCTCCTTTTGGAGGCAAGACATGCTGTTGAAGGGCGACTTCCAGGTGAAGTCTGATGCAGCCGGGGCGGCTGGATTTGGTGTGGTCTGGAAGGATAATTGGTTTAGGGCGGACTGGCCTCAGGAGTGGCAGGGCACCGCAGTGTGCAGGGACTTGACGTTCTTGGAGCTGTTCCCAATAGTCGTGGCCATCGAGCTGTGGTCCCCTAGCTTCACCGGGAAGACAGTACATTTTTGGTGCGACAACATGGCGGTGGTACATGTGGTCAACACGCTTTCTTCCAAGAACGAGAGGGTGATGGGTTTGGTGCGTCACATGGTGGTTAGGTGCTTGGCCAGGAACATGCTTTTTCGCGCTCACCATGTCCCGGGGATCAGGAATGGGGTAGCTGACGCGTTATCAAGGGGGCAGTTGGCTAGGTTCCGGCTGCTTGCCCCACAGGCCGCGGAGCATCCGGAGGCACCCCCCCCCCCGCACCTGTGGCAGATTGGAGGGTCGACGTGAACAGGGCAATGGACCTGTCCATAGCAGCAAGCACCAGGAGGTCATACCAGCGGGCAGGTAGGGAATTTTGGGCTTTTCGTCAACTTAGGAGATACGATCAGCTTTGGCCTGCCCCGGTGGAGCACCTGCTTGAGTTCTGTTCACTTAGCAAGCACCGGGGGTTGTCAGCCCGCACAATTCGGGGCAAGCTGGCTGGCCTGGCTTTCATAGCCAAGTCCAGGGGCTTCGCGGACAACACGGGGGACTTTAGGGTCAGGAAAACATTGGAGGGGTGGATCAGGGAGAAGGGCCCGCCCCGGGGAGATTGGAGGCGCCCCCTTAAGTTAGCTCACCTACTGGGTTTGGGCAACTTGTGGAACAGTTTGTGCCGCTCTCAGTACGAGGCGGCGCTTTATCGCGCAGTTGCGGTTACGTTGTTTTTCGGTGCGTTCAGGATAAGCGAGGTTTTGGCGGCATCCAAGTTCGATAACTCTGGCCGAGCCTTTACGGCCAGGGACATTCGATTCCGGAGGGGCTCAGTTCGCCTCCGGTTGCGCTGCTCCAAAACGGACCAGAGAGGCCGGGGCATGACTGTCCAACTTTCCAGGACCAGCCATAAGAAGGTGTGCCCCGTTAGGGCACTCTCAGCGTATTGGAGCATTCGGGGAGGTTACCCCGGCCCGCTTTTCTGTCACACATCTGGGGAACCTCTCACCAGGTACCAGTTTTGGGCTGTGACGACTAAGGCCCTGGCCCGCATGGGACTGGACCCCAAGCGTTACGGGACTCACTCTTTCAGGATTGGTGCAGCTTCCCTTGCAGCCACAGTGGGTTTCAGCGCTCCAGACATACGTGCGGTGGGCCGTTGGCGATCGAAGGCCTTTCGGGCCTACATCCGTCCTTAGGTGAGTGGGGCGGGACCGGGCGCGGCCCAGGTGGCCGATTCTGATGCTGCTTTGTTTCTTCCCTTCTTTCTAGATGATGTACAGGGGGCTCAGAGAGTCCTGATCTGTGGCCACAGCATGGTGTACTGGGCCGGGAGGCGGGCCCAAGAGACAACGCCTGGCACGCAGTTGCAGCTGGACCGGCATGTTAGAGTGCAATGGTTGGGTCGTAGAGGCCTACGTTGGTTGGAGTTGCTTCCCTTGCTTTTCAACAGCGGGAAGGTGCAGGGGGTGCCGGGATGGTTGGTCTTACACGTGGGGGGTAATGACCTGGGAGCAATTACGGGCGTTGACTTGCTGTGGCACATTTGGGATGGCTTGCAGGCGATTTGGAAGTGGTGGCCGGACACCCGCATTTTGTGGTCCAACATCTTGCCACGTAGGGTTTGGAGGCATGCTAGAAACCCCAGGGCGGTTGATAGGGCTAGAAAGAGGGTCAATAGAGCAGTTCAGAAATGGTTACTCCAGGCGGGGGGTGGAGTGATAGACCACCCTGACATCAGGGCAGCCCTGATGGACTTATATAGGCAGGACAGCGTACATTTGTCAGATAAAGGGAATGACAAATTTTTAGCGGACCTGCAGAGGTGCCTGCACATTCATGTGCAGGGGGGGGAGCAGGGGGAATAAATTAAAATTTCACCCCCTGCTGTGGCCGATAGGGGGCGGAATTGGGCGTAAGCAGCAACGTGTGATCTCCTTTAGGGGCACCTCTACTGAGGTGAGGGGTGATCTCCCTCTCGGATCACAGGGCTCGACCGGCCTGGGTTCGGTGAGGGGGGTTGCTCCTGTGGCTTGCTGCATGGAGATTATCAGAGACCAGTGGCGAGCCATCCCATACGCCGCGGGGGCGTGGCCTGGGGCAGGGCGCAGGTGTAATTTTACCATGACCTTGCACCCGGGCTAGGAGCTTTCGCCCAGATGTTGCTCAGTTGAGTTTGGTTGGAAAGTTAACTCCGCCCCCATTTTATTTTGCACCACTGCAGGTCACGTGGGCTTATTTGGTAAAATAGTTAATCCAAGTTGAGTTAATAAAAGTGACCCTATTTATACCCATACCTTGTGTCCGACTGTTACTCCGCCTGCGCCGCAAAGGGAATTAAATGGTGTTATCAAATGAATTCATGCTTCTAAAAAGGACAGAAAATCTGTCCATGAAAAAAGCGTCTTATAAATTATCGCTCTTTCATCTTAACCAATTATTAGATTAAACCACATCAAGATAATGATTTAGAATGTAATTATCACTGCTTCATGCTAAGCAATTCATATTTATTTATTTATTTATCTTATATGCTGCCTCTTTCTATGTACATGTATTCTATGTATTTAAATTTCAATAAAAATACAATATATAAAATACTTCTAAATCTCATTAATAGAAATGATTAATTTAAAATATTTTAAAAAGCTAAATATTTAAAAGTCAAACATTCAAAAATCTAAATCAAATATATATATATAATTTTATACATATGTGTGGGTGGGTGGTGTTCAATAAATTTCACATTCTCTGCAGAATAAATTTTAGAGGCTTATGTAACTCCCACCCCAAAAGAGGAAAATAGAGAAAGGAGGCCAGGGATTCCTATTTTGTTACTTACTTATGTAATATTTTTAATTGATTGACTTAGACTACAGGAAGAAAAGAAAAAGAAAATGATGACATACAGAGATTCACCAATAACAGAATGATGAGGATCATCCTCAAAGTTTCGAACATCTCTGGTAATTAAGAGAAATGAAGTTATGCCACCAATGATTAAATCACCTGGTTGGAAATACTTGTGATCAATTGGGATAGGATCTTGAATGCTGCATTTTATTGGTTGAGTCTTGCAATCCATATGTGGCCGGAACAATAGGAGACAAATCAATAACCTCATAATAAATATTAGTTCCAGTTTGACAAAGTTTCCATCATTTCCATTTAATGCTTCAGAGTTTCCAGATTGGATTTCCTTTAACCAAATCTCTTTTCCTCAAATTACTTCCATTCTGTTCTGAATCTTAGAACGCAAATGGTTCTAATAGAGAATTTGATTATTTTATCTGTACCTAAATTATAAATATTTAAGTGTCCATCACCACTTTCTACTCGTTCTTCCAAAAATAGTAACTTGCTAATTTGGGTTTTGAGGAACAACAACGTTAATAATGCTCTTTGGATAATTATAAGGGGAAGAGGTAAATGATATCCTTTACATTTCAATTTCCATTCTTTTAATCAAATAGTAAGGACAGAATATGTCAATAACTACTGTAAAGGAAAGGAAAAGTTTTTGAGATCATGGGAACTTAGATATAACAAAGATGGAGACATTCATTTTACATACTAAAGCCAGGCTAAAGTATTTAGCAAAAAAAAAGGGGGGGGGGTTGAGAGAATATGAAGGCATAAACATAGAAACTATTTGCAACTAGTGAAGTTTTCCATTGCAGTTGCCTTTATCACTTCTGTGAGATTGTAGAAAAAGTTTTCTTTGGTTTAATCAGGTACTTGTCCATTGCCAAGAATGAAAATTCAAATTATTGTTAATATTTTGATTATGATTAAAAATTGAATTAATTTTAAAAAATTAAAAATTTCTTGTGCATGTCAAATTTATTCATTTATTAAATTGATATACTGCCCATCTCATTCTAAAAAGCTGGGTAATTTCCAATTAAAATCACAAATGTTAAATGCATTAAAATGTTACATATAAAAGCAAGAGGCAAAAAAGAAAGAAAGGAAGATTAGGGATAGCCTCTTCTCAATTAACCCAAATGGGTTAACCTTACTTATCAGTTCACATTCACAACAGAAGTGCGCATCACGCCACATCACATCACACTGAGCATAAGTCATTTATTAATTTAGCATCTTAAATCAAATTATAAATGGAACACATCTCTGATTAAGGTCTGTCTCATGGTGCTAAGAACAGCAAAACACCAGCAACTATTGTGATTTCACATTCTCACTCAGTAGCCCTGTTCATGTGTTCATCAGGTGCATCCAGAGGAAAGAGGGCTCAGACAAAATCTGCAGACACACACAGCGGCACTGTTCCCTGCAAGCTGCGCGCGCCTGTGCGTGCGCACCCCAAAACACCCCCGTGCATCCTTTTCCAAGGGCGCGCACGGAGCTGCAGCCCCCCCAGCCCCCCGCACCTCCAGCCCCCTCGTGCCCCTGGCTTCTCGCCGCTGCCTCCCGCCTGCCCGCCCGATCTGCCTCTCTTTCTCCTCCACTTCCCACTTTGGGGTGTGGCTCCTCCCGCAGTGGGAACGCCCACCCCACCGTTCTCACAGTCCCTTTGCCAAGAGTGCTTTCATCCCGGGCTCTCAGTGAGGGGGCTGCAGGAGAGGTGGGGCAGGTGTTCTCACAGTGGAGACCGGCGAAAGTAATTTTCAATGTCAGGCACATGGGTGTGCATGCCCCCCATCCCCCTGCCAGCCCGCTCAGAACATTCAAAATAAGAAAAACCTTTGCCGGCGGGCTGGCATGGGAATGGGCGGGCTGGCAGGGGGATGGGGATCATGCGCACCCGTGTGCCCGACATTGAAAATCACCTTCACTGGTCTCCGCTGTGAGAAGAATGGAGAGAAAGCAAGAGAGAGAGAAAGAAAACAAGAGAGAAAGTGAGAAAGAGAGAGAGAAAGAAAAAGGGGGGGAGAGAAAGAGATAGCAAGAGAGAGAGAACAAGAGAGAGAAAGAGTAAGAGAAAGAAAACAAGAGAGAGAGAGTGAGAGAGAGAGAAAGCAAGAGAGAGACAGAGAAAGAAAACAAGAGAGAGAAAGTGAGAATGTTCCGAACGGGCTGGCAGGGGGATGGGGAGCGCGCGCACCCATGCGCCTAACATGGAAAATCACCTTCGCAGGTCTCCACTGTGAGAAGAACGGAGAGAAAGCAAGAGAGAGAGAGAAAGAAAACAAGAGAGAAAGTGAAAAAGAGAGAGAGAGAGCAAGAGGGGGAGAGAGAGAGAAAGAAAGAGAGAGAGAGATGAGAGAGGAAGGAAGAGAGTGAGAGAGAGGAAGAAAGCAAGAGAGAGAGAGAGAGAAAGCAAGAGAGAGAGAGAAGAGTGGAAGGAAGAGAGAGAGAGAAATGATAGAAAAAAGGGGAGAAAAAAAGAGAAATGAGAAAATGATTGAGGCAGAAAATGACTGGAAAGAGAGAGAAACAGAGAGAGAAGTGACTCTTGATTTAAAGCATATGGTAAAAGCACTTAAATAATAACAGAGGAAAAAAAAACCCAACCCTCATCTGTTTTTATTAATAGTTATGTTTTTGGTTTTGCTGGTTGTTTTAGTTTTAATAGTAATGGATTTTGGTTTTTTTAAATTATTAATTTCTTTTAATAAAAAAGAAGGGATTTATTTATTTATTTGTTTGTTTGTTTGTTTATTATGCCGCCCAGTCCCAAGGTGACTGCCGCTCAGACATTATACTTTTCCACCCACACCGAAAAAAAATTAGAGGGAACATTGCACAGCGGTGTTTGTGGAAGAAACATTGCTCACACTCAATCTTAGTTGGACTCCAAGAATCCATTAGAGAAGCCTAGGGATCAGACATAACCTGGAAATGGACAGAATTACAAATGTTTTGCTTTAGAACCTTGCTCCTCATGATTAGTAAAAGATGATCTCTTCCCAGCATCCTTTCATAGAATTAGATGTCATAATTGCTAAAAATAAAACAACTTTTGCAAATAGTGCTTACACTTCTGAATATTGCAGCAGCACAATTGTCATACAGTATGATTGTTGTTTGGGTGCTTCACAATTTGTGCACTTTTAGAACCATTGCTGCATCCCAAGGTCATGTGATAACCATTTCACTTTGCTGCCAACAAGCAGAATTAATGCAGCATGTAGAAGTAAAATCCTATGTCATGGTAATACGTTGTCTCACTTGACAACTATGGTAATTTGCTTAATAACAAAAGGAGAAGTAAAGTTGTTAATAAGGGATAGCCATAAAGTGATTCAATTACTTATCATGGTGCTTAGTGATAGGATTTCCAGTTCTATTTGTGATTGGTAAGTGAGCATGGAATGTAAGAAGAGAAAGCTTAGAGAAAACTTTGATCTAACCTAAGTGTAGCACATAAAATTACCTGCTACAATATCCTACCTGTCAATGACTACTTCAGCTTCAACCACGACAATACACCAGCACACAATAGATACAAATTTAAGGTAAACCGCTCCAACTCAATTGCAGAAAATACCACTTCAGCAACAGAGTGGTCAATGCCTGGAATATGTTACCAGACTCTGTGGTTTCTTCTCCAAATCCCCCAAACTTTAATCATAGACTGTCCACTATTGACCTCACCCAGTGAAGGGTTACCAAAATTTTTATTACCACACTGTGGGCATGGCTTATGCAGGATGACGTGCATTTTCTTTCAACATCTTTCAGTGCAAATTGGGTGTGCTGAAGTGGAGCTCCATTTTCACTACCCCACTGCATTCCCCCACCCCCCGGTCTGGGCAGTAGCCCATCCCTGACCTCACCCCATTAAGATGTCTGTAAGGGGTGTGCATAAGCATACCAACATGCCTACAATCCCTGTCTTAATGTTGCCATGTACTCAAAATCTTCTCATATATGCATGTTTATACTGTTAATGTAATCTTAAATGTACTTGACAAAAATAAATTTTTAAAAAATAAAGCCCTTCTTAAGCACCTGAATAAGAAAATATATTAATAAAATAAATTATAAATTAATATTGTGAGAATAGATTATTAAGAAAATATGGCAATGTATAAATCTATTATATAAACCCATGAGATTGTAGAAGCAGATGAATATAGTAATACTCCTTGAAGGTGCGCTGAACATCCATAAACTGCTTGAAAACTTAATCATAATAAAATCCTGTGGTCATTATTCTTAGCCTTAACCCTGAGATTTTTTTAAAAAAATATTGGGGGGTATAATTTTTTTTAATTTTTTCCTCCACACCTTATAGAAATACAAATTCTCATACCTTTAAATTGCAATACAACACAATATAATATCAATTACCATATTCTTTATCAAAATACTTAATTGTTTATCTATTTTGTTTCAGTATGCATAATTCAGTATGCATAATTAGAAAAGGAGGTAGCTACCTCCTTTTCTAATTTTGTCATCCGGATTTTAAAAATTGTTTTATGTTCTTATTTGGGCTCAAGATGCTATTAGCTATCAAAATTTCTCTTGGCTATTTGCTATTTGGCTATTTGCTTTTTTCTACTAAAACTATGCCATAGTGCTTCAGTCCATTTCTTATACTCTTACTTATTCATGTTTTTTAACCCTCATTTTAATATAACTTCCATTTAAGAGGAAAATTCCTAATTTACTTCTCTTCATACAAGAAAAAAAAATATTGGTTCATATTATGCCTTAAATCTAATTATTAAAATAGCATGTTTATAATTCCTCTCTCCAGGTGACATCCAGCTTACTTCTAAATCCTTTCGTTGCAGTGTCAGCTAAGCTTCATTGGCTTAGGCACAGTAGCCTAGCTGATTTCATACTTCCACTGGTGCAAGACAGGCTGGTTCATCTGGTGGGGTATGCTGACCCCAAACCAGACCCCTGGCAGCATCCCCAGCATCACGTCCTTTTCAGGGAGGATCTGGTTTAGATCCATTGGAACGAAAGCCCCCCGGGTGGCAGGGATTCAGAGTTACCCCACCGGTGAAGTGAAACTTTGTGCTGCCAGCGCCATTGATCCCGCCCCTCCATCCGAGATTTTAAAATTAATAACTGCCCTTAATTCTGTATAAAATGTACAAATCTTACACCCCCAGAGAGGCTTTGTCCCAGGAATACCCTGCAGAATACAGTAACAACTGAATCAAGACCCAATTATACCTATGTTTCCCTATTCCAAAGGCTACAGCTAGTAACCAAGTGTTTGGACCAGATTACAAATGTTCTTGTTCTTCAAGGATTGGTGCTATGTCCCTACATAACTAGAATGCAATATGTGCTTTATTTTATGAGATCATTGTATTTCAAGTTTTCTTCTGATCAGTCTGAAATCTTGTACCATCCGTGCTATTTATGTTTAAAATGGGTACATTCATTTCTCTGAATGAAGACCCCATTATAATTGACAATATTTTGTTATTTCATGAAGCTAAAACACGAAGAATGTCAGGCATGTTGATTTTTGCACAATACAGGTTATGGTATATTTCTTTATTATGCATTGATGTATTTATATATCAAAAGTTTTAAATAAAATCACAATCATCTTCAAAACAATCTGAAGAGGTTGTTATTAATGAAGACTTACTACAATTAATTTAAGCTGCAATCCTTCCAATAATTTTATGTTCAACACATACTTCATAAAGGAATCCCTAAGATATAAATATTAAAGATGGAAGTAGTGGAAATTTAAAATAAGGGATGCTAATGAAAGAAATAATAGAGTTTTCTGTCTGTTTAGCTCTGGCTGAAAAAAACTTTCTCAAACATAATTAATATTCAAGTATAATCATGTCTCCCCACTGTGAATAGGAATAAACTTTATTCCCTGAAATTGAATCCTGATTCTTTTTTATTAAACAAATATAACAAAATCAACAATAAATATTCAAAGGACAAAACATATAACAAACAAGTGGGACATTTGTAGCCCCCTATCAACAAAAAACTGTTATCCGATATAATCATAATATACACCAGTTCCTTAAATATTTGTATTGTTCTCTAAGTGGTCATCCTATTTCAAATACTTCTATTTTTATTATACATAAAACATTAGAGATGTTTTACACAGTTACTTCAGAGTACATCTTTATGGGGGTTTTTTTATTTGTTACTTCTCTCTTTTAACCAATCATAAGATTTATTCAATACTTTATAAAAATCAGACTCCTCTTTTCCTTTTATTTCTCTAGTTAACTTGTCTATTTCAATGCAATCCACTACATTTTTAATTATATCTTTTAAAAATATCTCCATATTTTTCCAGAGCTGTGCATATGTAATTCTTGCTGCCGTGAGAATGTGAATTATAAGATATTCTATTTATTTTTTGTATTCCTTATTGAAAATTCCTTAAAAATCAATTAAAGGTTTTTTTTTCTATATCCTTCTTTGTTATTTCTCTTAGCCAGGAACAGTTCTTTCAGAGTACATCTTTATGGTTTTGTTTTATTTGTTACTTCTCTCTTTTAACCAATGATAACATTTATTCCATACTTTATAAAAATCAAACTCCCCCTTTTCTTTTAATTTTCTAGTTAACATGTCTTTTTCCATGCAATCCATTACCTTTTTAATTATATCTTCTTCTTTGAATATCTCCATATTTTTCTAGAGCTGTGCATATGTAATTCTTGCTGTTTGCTGAGAATATGAATGATAAGATATTCTATTTATTTCTTGTATTCCTTATTGAAAATACCTAAAGAATTCCAGGGTTTTTTCTAAATCCTTTGTTCTTTCTTTTAGCCAGTTACCTATCTTATTCCAATAAATCTTTGCCTTATACTAAATCCTGATTCTCTAAGCAACTTGATTTAATCAAACCATAAGCTACATTTTAAAAAATACCAATCCCTCTTCATTTCTGAGATTCTGAATTTTAATAGAAAGCACTAGTTTGACAAAGCTTTGTTCATGCCAAAAACAACTACTAATAATTTTTACCCTCCACCAGTCAATAATATGAAGTATAGAAAAATTAAAAATAGAGAAATCAAAAGGAAAAAATAATGATAATAGGATTATTGGTGGTTTTTTATTGTCTCTTTATTAGTTGTTCCCTGTTATTTAATTCTGGCCTTACAATGATTATGTAACATTTTGGGAGATATATGCAGCCTAGCAATCCAGCACTAGAGGCCAAAATGGAAAAGATCTCTACAGCCACCATGTATTTGCCTTTGGTGCTCAGGTAGGATGGAACAAAGGAGATCCACACACTGCAGAAGATCAGCATACTGAATGTGAGACATTTGGCCTCGTTGAAACTGCTAGGGAGATTCCTAGAGAAAAAAGCTACAGTGAAACTGGCAGCTGCCAGAAAGCCCATGTATCCCAGGACACAGTAGAACATGGTAGGCGAGCCTTCATTGCACTGTAGTATGATTTCCTCTATTTCTGACTGGGTGTCTATGTCAGGAAAAGGAGGAAATGTGAACAGCCAAACCATACAGATACCTATTTGAATCATAGAACCAGAAAGAACAATGGAAAGTGCCAGTCTTCTTCCCACCCATTTCCTCATCTGAGATCCTGGCTTGGTGGCCATGAAAGCTATAACCACAGTGATGGTTTTTGCCAGCACAGAGGATACAGCCACTGAGAAGATGATGCCAAAGCTAATTTGTCGGAGAAGACATATTATATTGCCAGGTGCAACAAGGAATTGCAGTGAGCAAAGGAAGCAGAGGAGGAGAGAGATGAGCAGAATGTAAGTGAGGTTTCGGTTGTTGGCTTTTACAATAGGAGTACTGTGGTGTTTCAAAAATGTTGCTAGTACCACAATTGTGCAGAGAGAAAAGAAACATACCAGAGTGATTAAACAAAGTCCCATTGGTTCTTTATATGACAAGAAAGATGTTTTCTTGGGAATACATGAATCTTGATCCTTATTTGGATATTGATCTTCTGGGCATTTCAGACAGTCATCCATATCTAGAATTTAAGTTTGTATATTATTTAAGTTTGTCCTGTAGTCATGCTATTATTAGTATCATTACATTATTGTTTTTCTAGGCACTGGCTCTGATGTTATCCAGCTGACCTTTTATTTAGCACATAAGGGAATACAAAATAATACAAAAGAACATGAAAAATTTATGCTAAGTGGCAATGTTATATGTTCATGACTTCAAGTTGCTTATTTATTACTTGTGCTTCACAAGTAATGTTGTGAACATTACTTGTGTTTCCTAAAATATATTGTGTTTGTAAACAATATCTTTTAGCATATATAATTGAAAATAATACAAATAATAACAATAATTAATAATAATAATTTATTAGATTTGTATGCTGCCCCTCTCCGAAGACTCGGGGCAGCCCACAACATAGTAGCAATACAATATAAATACAAATCTAATATTAAAAATTTAAAAACTAATTTAAAATACATTACTATAAAAAACTTATCTGCTGCACAATCATACACACTCAGTCTAACTGGACATGACATAGTTAAGATCAAGAGAAAAAAGGAGGGGGGAGATTAATCCCCCACGCTTGTCAGCAGAGGTAAGTTTTCAACATTTTGCGAAAAGCGAGGAGGGTAGGGGCAGTTCGAATCTCCAGGGGGAGTTGATTCCAGAGGGCTGGGGCTGCCACAGAGAAGGCTCTTCCCCTGGGTCCTGCCAGACAGCATTGTTTTGTCGACAGGACCTGGAGAAGGCCAACTCTGTGGTACCTAATCGGCCACTGGGATTTGTGTGGCAGAAGGCGGTCTCGTAGGTACTCTGGTCCGATGCCATGTACGGCTTTATAGATAATTACCAACACTTTAAATTGCAACCGGAAACTGATTGGCAGCAAGTGCAGACTGCAGTGTGTTGATGAGACATGGGTCTATCTGGGAAAGCCCATGATAGCTCTCGCGGCTACATTCAGCATGATCTGAAGTTTCCGAACACTTTTTTGAGGTAGTTCCATGTAGAGAGCATTGCAGTAGTCAAACCTCAAAGTGATGAAGGCATGAGTGACTGTGAGCAGAGACTCCCTGTCCAAATAGGGCCGCAATTGGTGCACCAGGTGAAGCTGGGCAAACGTCCTCCTCACCACATCCGAAAGATGTTATTCTATTGTTAGCTGTGGATCGATGAGGATGCCCACGTTGTGGACCCTCTCTGAAAGGGGACAATAATTCCTCCACCGGGTAATGGATGGACAAATAGAATTATTTTTGGGAGGCAAAACCTACAGCCACTCCATGTTGTCAGGGTTGAGTTTGAGCATGTTAACACCCATCCACCCACCCCCAAAAGCCTCCAGGGATCAGCACATCACTTCCACTACTCTGCTGACTGGACAATGGGTGGAGATGTATAACTGGGTATCATCAGCATACTGCTGATACCTCACCCCATGCCCCTGGATTATCTCACCCAGCAGTTTCGTGTAGATATTAAATAGCAGGGGGGAGAGAACCAATCCCTGAGGTACCCCACAAGAGAGAGACCTACAGGTCAACCTCTGACACCCCCCCCCCCCCACTAACAGAACTAGTGTAAAACAGTGCCTCCCACTCCCAGCCCCTCCAGCCGGCGCAGAAGTATACCATGGTCAATGGTATTAAAAGCTGCTGAGAGGTCAAGAAGCCCAGGACAGAGGATAAACCCCTGTCCCGGGCCCGCCAGAAATCATCCATCAGTGCGACAAAAGCAGCTTCCATGCTGTAGCTGGGCCTGAATCCTGACTGCTGAGGGCCTAGATAATTGGCTTCTTCCAAGGACCGCTGGAGCGACACCATCTTCTCAACAACCTTCCCCATGAAGGAAAGGTTGGAGACTGGATGATAGTTATTAAGAACGTCTGGATCCAGGGAAGGCCTCTTGAGGAGGGTGCCTCCTTGTAGGGTCTGCCTCCTTGTAGGGAGCCAGGAAGGACCCCTCCCTCAGAGAAGCAGCTCTGTGTCACCTCCCTGCTGGCCAAAACTCACAGCTCCAATGGCCTTGTCCACTTCATCAGGTGTCACCAGGTCAAACTCCTCCCAGACAGATGGACAAGGATGGGCCCCAGTCACCTTGACTGACTCATTATGAGCCAACACTGCTATCCAATCAGAGTCAAGGTCCGCCCAGATCTGAGCGACTTTATTAGCGAAAAATGAGTTAAAATCCTTGGCAGTGCTGCTCTGCAACGGCTCCCCAACCCCCCTCTGGTTAAAAAAGAGCAGGTTACCCTGAACAGAGCAGCCAGGCAGGATTCCGCTGATGCTATCAAGGTGGCATCTTGCTGCCTTGAGCGTCACTTTATAAGTCTTAATATGAGCTCTTACAAGTGTTCGATCAGATTCAGACTTACTCTTCCTTCATCGCTTCTCCAGACGTCTCTTCTGGCATTTCAACACCTGGAGCTCCTCGGTAAACCAAGAGCACTCCAGGGTCTAGTGCCACAGAGAGGTCACAATGGCGCTATTCGGTCAAGAGCCTCCATCGCAGCCCTGTTCCAGGTTACAGCAAAAGACCCCGCCGAGCCCTCTGGGTCCATCAGACACCTGGGGAAGAACCATCTAGTTGGTTCCAGCTCCCTGCGGGGGATGATGGGAGCCTTGAAGTCAAGCCGTAGCAGAAAATGGTCTGACCATGACAAAGGCACAGCTTCTAAGCCCCTTAGTGTCAGACCATTACTCAACTGTTCCAAGAGAAATATCATGTCGGGTGCATGTCCCCCCCTCATGAGTCAGACCCTGAACTACTTGACTCACTTGAGTCAGGTCCATGGCTGTAATGGTGGCCATGAACTCCTGTGTTAGCCCAGAGGATTCACTGAGCGACGGTAGATTCAAGTCCCCCAGGACAATAAGTCCTGGGAACTCCACAGCCAGCCTGGCTACCTCCTCGAGCAGAACAGGCAGGGTGCTCGACACGCAGCTGGGAGGCAGGTATGTGAGCAACAAGCCTACCTGAATCCCTAGGTCTAACTTCACAAAGAGGCACTCGCAACCTGCAATCTCAGGAGCAGTGAGTCTGCAAGGCTAATAGTCTCCTTGGCCATAATAGCCACTCCTCCCCCTCCTTCCCTGGAGTCGCAGCTGGTGCTGTACCTAAAACACGGCTGGAAATATTTCAGAGAGGGGAACTCCTCCCTCTGGGCCCAGCCAGGTTTTAGTCACACATACCAGGTCGGCCTCCTCCTCCAGGATCAAGTCCCGGATGAGGAGAGCCTTATTAACTGCCGGCCTGGCATTGAGCAGCAGCAGCTTGAGTCCAGGGTCCAGATTACACTCATCACCAGCACCTCAAATAGAACTATTGGGGCCTGAACAAAGGGTTGCTTTCAAGCAGCGTTCCATCATTCCCCGGGAATGGCGTGCCCCATGGTTCCCGCCATATCTGCCTCTCCCCAACAGCACCAGGATATTCTGGCTCTCTACCACCCCAGAGATAGTCTCCCTCAGCCCTCCCATATCCATACCACCAGGCAAGCTGACCTCATCATTTGTAGTAATGTATTCACTCATAACATACATGTCACCCTCCAGTTCCAGTCACCTATATCATACATATCACCCCTCCAGTTCCAATCATTCCTCCTTTAAAAAATACCTCACTAAATATAATAAATAGCAATAGCAAGGATATAGATAAAAGTTAGTAAATACAAATACAGTGATCCCTCGATAATCGCGAGGGTTCCGTTCCAGGACCCCTCGCGATAATCGATTTTTCGCGATGTAGGGTTCCGGAAGTAAAAACACCATCTGCGCATGCGCGATCTTTTTTTTTTTTTAATGGCCGTGCATGCGCAGATGGTGGAGGTGGGGAGCGACGAAAGTGCGGAAGCCGACAGATTGCTTTGGATGTCGGCTGCCCCCGCCCCCCAGCACCCGCTCGCCCGCCGTTCGTCACTCGCCCACCCTTCGCCCGGCCACCTGCCGTTCGCTTGCTGCTCGCCCGGCCACCCGGGTTCGGGGGGTGCTGGCAAGCCCCCCAGGCCGGCTGTGACCTTTTAAAACAGCTGCGCCGCTTCCCAGCTGAGTCCTGAAGCCAAACGCCAAAGGCAAACTTCCGCGTTTGGCTTCAGGAGTCAGCTGGGAAGCGGCGCGGCTGTTTTAAAAGGTCGCAGCCGGCCTGGGGGGCTTGCCAGCACCCCCCCGAACCTGGGTTGGGGGTTCGGGGGGTGCTGGCAAGCCCCCCAAGCCGGCTGCGACCTTTTAAAACAGCCGCGCCGCTTCCCAGCTGACTCCTGAAGCCAAACGTGGAAGTGGGGTTTTTTTAATTAATATTTTTTGAAAAATCGCGATATAGCGTTTCGCGAAGATCGAGATCGCGAAACTCGAGGGATCACTGTACTGTATATGTAATAAAATTGTCTCTGTATCAGATAATATCTAATATTCTTATATTTTTGGACTTCTGTTTGATAAAAGAAAAATTAATTATATCATCTATAAATACATAAATATAAATATTGAAAATTGTGCCTACATCATAAGTAAAGTTATAGTTTTATTTATCAACTGCTTCAGTTAATGACTAAGTGTTCACTACCTGTATTCTTTTTTAAAAATCACCTTTGTTAATTTTTAATAGGAGATGGGAGATATACAAAAGTTTTAAATAAATTGAAAAATAAGTCACTGAGTGCTAAAATGATATAGATAGTCCTTGGCTTATTATCATTCAATTAACAAGAGTTTGAATTAATTACAGATTCTAAAACTATCAGCTATGGTGATTGGCAATAAGCTCATATTTATGACGTTGCAGCATCCTATGGTTACATAATCTTGATTTGCACATTTTGCTGGTAAACATATTCGGTTAAAATTGAGTCACACTTAACGATTAAATGATTTAAATTACAATCATAAAAAGGATAAATCAGATCCAATCGTGTGATGAATTGATTTATGATTGCAATGACTTGCAATGTAAATTCTGATCCATTTGTCATTGTATGTTGAGACCTACATCTTTGTGCAGGGATAACAAGGCTATAGGTTTAAAATTCAACTAAATTATCTTGTTAACTTAATTGACAATATCTTTTACCTTTCTGGCTTGACATTTTCTCTTTGGGACATGGAAGGCAATCATAGCAGCAAAAAGGTTTTGTCTCTTGCTTTCTCTTGAAATATCCAGGGATGCAGCTCTCAGTACAGACTGAAACAGGTAAAGTCTACTCAATAAATGTAAGAAGGAAAAGGCTAACATAAAGAATGTATTTTGGAGGAAAAAATGTAAAATCATAGTTGAGCAATAGTATGCAAACAAAGAATGCTTATGGTAAGCATCTAGCCTTTTTTCATCAACTGCATCAAGATTGTATTCCTTTTTCAGTTCTACCAATTATATACATAATTAACTAATACTAAAATTATTTACAATATATATATTATATTAACTTTAATATAAACTTAATTATTTTTCATGAATGGGAACAACTCTTGATATCATTAAAGTCCCAAATAATTTTAGAAATGTTTAATGGGTATATGTGGTACATTGCTCAACAGTATATGTATGGGTATATGTGGTACATTGCTCAACAGTAGTAACTGTTCTTGTTTAGATTAGATTTATTGGATTTATATGCCGCCCCTCTCCGAAAACTCGGGGCGGCATATAAATCCAATAAATCTAATTACCCAATTACCAAGTGAAGTTGCTGTATTAATTTTCATCTATTCATGTATGCATGCATGCATTCATTCATTCATGGAGGGAAGAAAGGAGGAAGGAAGGAGGGAGGGAGGAAAGGAAAAATAAGAAAAAAGGAAAATAGAGGGAGGAAGGAAGGAAAAGAGAGAGAGGAAAGAAGGGAGGGGGGAGGGAGAGGGAGGGAGGGAGGGAGGAGAAAAGAAATGAAAAAAGCAGGACAGAAGAGAGAAGGGAACAGAAAGAAGAAAGGAAAAGTTGGCTGCTAGTAGAAGTTGCATTTTGTTCCATGCAATGAATTGTCCATTTAAAAATATTCCTTGGTGGAATGGGCCAGGACAAGGAGATAGAGATGGAGGGCCAGAGAGCAATTAGCATTGGAAAATAACCAGCAGATGTCCAGTAGAGGAGGAAAAGCTACTGTGGAATGGATGAGATGTGGGACTGCGAGAGCAGTGGGTGCAACTAAGGGTCAGTGCCTAATAGTCTAGATCCATTGCTTTATACTTATGTCAGGACTAGCTATTGTATGAAACTGTCATTCATTCATTAAAATAATATTTGGTGTAATTAATATATCTTCCTAGTATTTTTAAACTTGACAGGAACATATGCTTTAAAAATCTATATCAATTTAGATAATTGGTTAGATATTCCTGCTTTTCAGACATTTTGAATTCTTACCCCCTCCTGAAAATTTCCACACCAACCATATTAGCCTTTCATAAACCCTAAAAATCTGGTTATGTTCTCGAGTCAAGGGTACTGAATATTTCAAGGGCCTCATTTCCTGGCTATATTGATAATCTCCTATGCACTTTAATTTGGAGGATTTTAGTGTTCTTGGTACTATTGTTTTTATTTTAAAAAAGTTTTAGTATTTTCAACTGTTTTATGTTTTTTCAATTGTAATCCACCCAGAGTCATTCACTGAAATGAGTGACCATAGAGATTGAATGATTGGTTGATTGATTAATTGAACGAATGAATGAATGAATGCATAGTATCATAATATTTGATATTATTTCTGTGTTAAATGATATTGAGTCATTCATCCTAGCCATTTAGACAAAATCATGGACTCTCAGAACTTACTTGATTGAAAGTGCTTGGCCAGTCGATGGTTTCCTCATGAACAGTGAACATTTTGTCTTTAGCAGCCCAGGGATCCAGCTTCCCAACTTTTACTCGATGAAAGGACTGGTTTGGGAATGTGACCCAGTTTTCCATATCCAGTCCTGTAATCAGTTCTCTATTCTTATCAAAGGAAATTTCATCTCCAACACTGTTGTTAAATGCAACTCTTTTCAAGAAGAAATGTAGCTGAATGGGGGCATAAATGGACCCAGTAACAGAAGATTAGGGTGTGTTATTGAGTAGCACATCAGGGTTAAACTCTACAGTTTTAAAAAGTAAAAAAAAAATCACCCAAGAAAATCATGTCTATTTTAATAGACAAAAATATAACTTATTGGGGAAATGTTTTATTTAACATATAAATATAATTATGTTTGCATTATGATCTACATAGATTTCTGCAGTCTTTGGTTCTGTGGTAGACAAACGTCTGTTAAAACTACGTTCTTATGGCATTTCTGGATTCTTGCACAAGTCGGTAGCTGCATTCCTATCAAACAGGCAACAAGTAGTTAAATTGGAAAATTGGAAATTCTATATCAAACCCAGCATCAGTTAATAGCATTCTAGAACCGGCACACCTTTCTTTATATAAATGAACTTTGTGATCATATAGTAAGCAGTGGTGTCCTCTTTGCTGAATGACAATTCTACTACCCCATAAAATGATCTAAATTATGTTATAAAACAGTGATGGAGAATCTTTTTCAGACCGAGTGCCCAAACCGCAACCCAACACCCATGTATAAATCCAGATTACAATATGATAAGAAGAAATATGGAATACAGAGTCAAAATTCAACATTGGATAAAATTCTTTTGGGCCAAGGAAAAATAGCAATCACAAACATATATAAATTATTAATAGAACACAAAATGGTAGAGAAAATAGTCAAAAGGAATATGATTGGCTGGGCAAGAACATTGGCCACAATATACTTTTAGACTAGTGGGGGAAAATTGGCAAATAAATTATAAAATAACTAAAGCCACTATATATACAAAGAAAATATAATTAAATTTTTAAATAAATTATATTTACCACCAGCTAGATTAGCAAAAATGTATGTAAACCTTAAACCAAATTACTGGAACATACTTCCACATGTGGTGGACATGTCCTCAAATGTAAAAAAAATGGCATAAAATACAAAATTGGATAAAAGAAATAACACAAATAAAATTAGAAAGGAAACCAGAAATATTTCTACTTGGCATCATCGATAAACCATTGGTAATATATACCATATAATAGATCTAAATCAAGCTGTCAAAGAGACAGCAAGGGAGGGGTGGACTATGTAGAGTTTTGTCTTCATTTTGTCTATGTATATACTTGAAATAAAAATTATTTTTAAAAAAATCAAGAGTCATTTGATTGGGTTACATAGTGTTGTCTTATTTGACTAAATTGCCTTTTTTGTGAACAGCTTCTGGATCCCATGTACAATCCGCTTGTGACAAATGCTTAAATGATTCTGAAAACTGAACACTCTGTTTATTTTTGTTTTTCTATATTTATATTAATTTTTCCTTTTTACTATTCTTATAAATATCTCCAGTTGGCAGAAATATGCTTTCTTGTTTCCTGCATTCAAATATATTCCAATTAAATTCATTTAGGCTTTTTTATCATAGTCTTATAAAAAGGTATTTTTTAAAAAAGTACGATTCTTTTCTCCCTTACATTGTAACACAGCAGTAGTGATCTGAATTTCATAAATAAAAATCAAATCATACACCACCCAGACAATAATTCCAATTGTCCTATCATTTGCAGTGCCTGATGTTATTGGGTCCATTTTATTTTTGGTAAAAGGAAGGACCAATTCCATAAGAAAGGGAAAGAGGTCAAGAAAACCTGTTAAAAATATCAGACATTACTAACTTTCCATCTATTGATCATTTTTCTAGAGGCTGGAGAATCAGTGCTATTCCAATTCCAATTCCAACAGATTTGATTATGCACTAAATTACCTGCCATGGCTGTGCACATTGAAGATTGAATTTTCTACCACTTAGCTTTTCCCTGTGCTGTTGGCTCAGGTTCATCATATGCAAAGCATGTGCCACAGCATATACTGCATTGTATATACCATAACTATGACTGGTCATCTTCATTTCAAAAAAAGGCCCAGGAAGGCTCTCCAGTTTCTCCTTTCCTGTACACAATTCGTCCATTTCCTTATTCTCAGATGGATTTGGAAATACACAACCAAATGCTTGCTCCCACACATTTTTGACAAAACCATCCTCTTTGGCTGAGAAATGGTTTCTTGTTTGGAGAAAATGTTGGAAACCTAAAACTTCATCTGAGTAAGCTGCAAAGGTAAGAGCACCATGTAGGTCTTGGATATCCCAGCTTTTCTGATAAAAAAATGAGGCAAGACCCACTTTTGAAGCCACAATCCACACTTTTCCTTTTGGCTTTATAGAAACTATTTCCATTTCAGGTAGACGTAACAACCATCTTAAATTTAAAAGATAATTATCATTGACTATCACGGCATTGGCTTTGCTGTTAACAATCGTGTGAAAGCTTTTGACAAGCCATTTCAAATTATCAAAAATAGTGTTGAAGTAAATTGGTCTTAATTGTTCCAAGAATGCAATGCAAATGCCATGAAGAGGAAACTCTGAAATAATTAGATGCTCAAATTTTTTTCTATGTCCTTTGACAAGTATCCCAACCCAAATCCATCTGAAGTGCAAAAGTAGTCGAATAATCCCCCTGTAATGAAGTTCTTCATCTGGAATCATGCGGTAGTAGATAGGGCTTTCATTTGAAGAAGAACCAATTGGAAACTGTCCAAATAAAAGTTAGGTGAATTAAAAAAAAACTAGACAAAATAAATGATCAACAAAATAAAACTTTAAATTTAAGCTCTGAAATATGTCAAGTTTCTTTGCACATGGTACTAATGATAATATGGCTTTATTAAACGATCTTTGTGTTCCCTTCTAAATCTACAATATTGATTATCTCATTGAATGTCCTCTGAATGGGCTTCCATAAAATTTATTTCTGAATCCCTGCTTTGGGTGATTATTTATATACTGCTCAAAAAAAAAATAAAGGGAATAAACAACACAATATAACTCCAAGTAAATCAAACTTCTGTGAACTCAAACTGTCCACTTAGGAAGCAACACTGATTGGCAATCAATTTTATATTGTCAGCACATTCAACTTTGTACAGAACAAAGTATTCAATAAGAATATTTCACTCATTCAGATCTAGGAGGTGTTCTTTGAGGGTTCCCTTTATTTTTTTTAGCAGTGTATCTGAATTGATTTTCTATCTATCTATCTATCTATCTATCTATCTATCTATCTATCTATCTATCTATCTATCTATCTATCTATTAGATTTGTATGCCGCCCCTCTCCATAGAATGATTTCCTTTTTGAGAACCATTCTATTACCTTGCATGAGATTGAAATGATTCTAGATAGCATATTTCCTGGGTAAATACACAAGTGCTAATCTTCTTTAGAAGTGTATATGTGTACATTGAAGTACATATTAAGAAATTGCCTCTCTTAATTACTTTATTCTAAGTCTTGAATATATTTTCCAATGATCAGAAACAACCAATTGTATCTGAAAATACAAAGCAAAGCATGTATATATGATTATTAATGTTGTATCTTACCTGTGGGATCTTGTAAGTACTTAAAATATATTCCATTTCTTTTGAAATTGCAGGATCAAGGTCCCCAACAACTGATATGAGTTTGTTCAAGATGTCACATTTGTAATTGGGGGAAAAATTTATCTGATTTGAGAAAAGTTCCATTGTAGCATAATATGTCCGGGCCCCAGCATAATTGTCATAGATTCTGAAGCCCAAAGTGATATTAGGTAAGATGTGGATGACTTCATTGATGTTCTTCACAGCAAATATCATGCTCAAGATATGCTGATAGTATTTAGTTAGGACTCTGAAAAAAAGAATTAAATGGTATATCAAATAAATTCCTGCCTCTAAAAAAGACAGTAAACCCTGAAAAAAGTCTCATAAACCCTCAACCAATTAATAGATTAAGTGCGATCAAAATAGCAATTTAGACAATAATAGTAACTGCTTCATGTTAAGCAATATCTGCATAGATATTGTGAAATTAATTTTAAAGGCAATAATCACAGGAAATTTATTTCCTCTTTATTCTTTTTAAGCTATTCTAACTTTCTAATGGTGAGAGCAATCAACCAGTGAACAGCTTGCGAGAGCCCCAACACTTGCGGCCTTCAAGGAGATATTGGACTGCCATCTGTCTCAAATGGTATAAGAGCTCCTGCATTAGCAGGGATTTGGACTAGATGACCTTCAAGGTCCCTTCCAACTCAAATGAATGAATGAATGAATGAATGAAGGAAGGAAGGAAGGAAGGAAGGAAAACAAACAAACAAACAAACAAACAAACAAACAAACAAACAAACAAATAAATATTTTTTTTTAAAGAAACCCTATATTAAGCTGACCAGAATTGTTACTAAGAAAATAACATTGCACATTTGGTACTTGAAATTGGATAAATCAATTTTCTCTTACTAAACATGGTTTAATTTTAATTTAAATTACAAGAATGTTTTTTTAAAAAAAATTGTCTGGCTTCTGCAAGATATTTGTAGAAAACTGTATTTTGTTGGAACACAAGCAACAATGCTTCCATAGCACCTCAAATACTTCTTAAAGAAAGCATATTGTATATATTTCCTATTGCATTCCAAGGCAACTCAATCTCTATGTATACTAGGAAAACTACCACAACTGGATCATCATTCACAGAATTTTTCTTTCAGATTTCTATAAAAATTGGTGCTACTGTTGTATTTATGAAATTATGTTAAAAGAAACAGGTAAGAGGAAAAAATGGGAGGAAAATTAAGAGAACTAAGAAATTAAGAAAAGTTAAAGTAGAAATTTTATCAATAACAGAAGTTTGAGAGTACATGCTTCTGCTATCTGCTTTTTCACCTCTGCCCCTTTCAAACAAACAAACAAACAAACCCCAAATAAAAAAAAACACTTTTAGGTTATAAAAAATTATTCCTGGGAGAAAGCTGTCTCATTTACTGAGATAAAACATGTTGTATATCTTGGTGAGCATCATTATTCCTCTGGTTCAACGAATTTCACAGCTTCTGCAGTTACTTTTAGAGGCTGATGCTATAATTCCTATCCTAAAGGAGACAAATGGGAGAAGGAGTGGTATTCCTGTTTTGTCAAAAAACAAAATCTGGTATTGAAAGATTAATTTGATTTTTTTTTTAAAAAAATGATTTTAGGTATATACAGTAGTTTCAATATATTGACTTTTACAAAGGATCTAATTGGGAATTATCATATTTAAACTTTAATTAGTAGATGGTTAAGATACATAGATGTACTAAATAAATTTACTAGATTGATATAGACTACAGGAAGAAAATAATGACTTACAGAGATTCACCAACAGCAGAATGATGGGGATCATCCTCAAAGTTTCCTAAATCTCTAGTTATTAAGTTAAAAGATGTAATGCCACCAATAATTAGATCACCTGGTTGGAAATACTTGTGTTCAATCGGGATAGGATCTTTATTGTTACATTTTATTGGTTGAGTTTTGCAATCCATATGTGGCAGCAATAGTAAGAAACAGATCAAAATTCTCATAAGGAACACTAATCCAAGATTAAGAAAGTTTCCATCATTCCACATAATGCTTCAGAGTTCAAAGATTGGACTTCCTTGAACCAAACCTTTATTTCTCAAATTACTTCCATTCTGTTCTGACTCTTAGAATGAAAATGACTTTGAGAGTGCATTAAATTATTTTACCTGTCCCTAAATATCCTAAATATGTTATTGTCCAACACATATTACTCATTCTTCCAAGAATAATAATTTGGCAATTGAGACTTTAGGAACAGCAGAGTTAATAGTACTCTCTTGCTAATTATAAGGGGCAGTAACAAATGGCATCCTTTAAATTTCAATTTCCACCCAATTAATGAAATAGTAAGGGCAGAATGAGACAATGATCACTGTTCTGTGTAAGTACAGTATTTTAGATTTTTAAAAATTAATTAATTTGTTTATTTGTTTGTTTGACTGATATGCCGCCTTTCTACAAAGACTCGGGGTGGCTCACAATCATATAATTATGAGAAGTTAGACATGGCAAAGATGTAAAAATCCATTCTGTATTCCAAAGCCAGGTTCTTTAGCAAAAGAGAAAGAGAGAGAAAGAATGAAGGCATAAACATAGCAACTCTTTCCAACCATGTGTATTTTGTCTTCATAGCTGAGCTGAGATTGTAGAAAAAAGTTTTCATTGACTTAATGAGGTTTACCAAAAAATGAAAATTCAAACTGTTGTTAATACATTTTAAAGCAGTAAAGATAAATTGAGATATCCAAGAATCTTTGAGTTAAAAGGTACTTTCTTTTAAATTATGGAAACATGTTTGTATGTTCCTTATCACCATAAGACTATGATTTAATAAAAATAATGGCTCAGATCTGGACCTAGTGGTGTCACTTAAGTACAATATCTGTTTTTAAGTTGCTGTAGAGAATGAGTCAGAAGTGTCTCAGGGCAGCTTGTATATAAATTTCCAGCACTTCAGCACATTCAAATAAAACAAACAGATTGAAATAACATTAATTATAATGAACATTAAAATTATCTAGAAAAATTAAGTATTATTGAAAAGTGAGAAAAGTGTATCTTTTGAAGGTCAAATCAAAATTCTGTTATTTTGTTTTATAAACTAGGGAAAATAACTAAGAAGACATGTTGATCCTAAATCACCATAAGATGAATGGGTTGCACCAAAAATGGCTCCTATCTGACAATTTTCAAGATCACTGCTTTAAAAAATATTAAATATATTGACCGGGAATAATCTCTGTTGAGATACATTTATTTATTATTTATTTTATTTATTTATTGGATTTCTAGGCCACCCTTCTTCAGTGGACTCAGGGTGGCTTACACAATAAAATCAATACAAAAGTATGAATTGTAAAAAAAGCAATATAAAATCTAATCTAAAAACCACAAACAATTAAAACCATTCATCTAAAATCCAATCACAACCATTGACTTATACTGTCAGCCAGAGCAGGATGGCAATGCTCAATGGCCCCAGCCTGCTGCCCACCCTGAATTAAGTTCGTAAGTAGAGGTACCACCGTACATCCTGATTGAGCAGAATAAACTTAATTAGTACTGCTCACATGAATCAAAGTATCATATGCATAACAACCTCTCTCTGGCAGTTACTGATACCATGAGGCTTTGTGTGGAAATTGAATATTGGAGATGGTTGATAGAAGAGTCTGCCCCTGATTTTGCTTTTTTTTTTTTGTCCCTTGACTTTGTGTTTAACATTTTAATATATTTTATATTTGTGATTTTGATTGGAAGTCATTGAGAAAAGTGTTACTTTTCAGAGTGTTATAGGCTACATATTAATGTAATAAATAAAAAAACTTAACGTACACAAGAATTATAAAATCAGAAGGGGACCCAATAAATAACCACAAACTCTATCTCCTACTAGGAGAGTCCAGAGCAGTCTATGCAGTCAATGCTTAAAAAAAATATAATTATTAAAAATACAATAATAAAAAACACAATAGACACAAGCCCAAGGTAAAGTACCCCAAACTCAATTATTTGTATCCATTTCATGTATTCATGAACATGTTTATACCTATATTTTTACCTAATACATGTTTGACAAATAAATAAAATAAATACATAAAATAAATAAAATAGTACAGGGATTTAGTTTTTCAGAGTTTTTTAATGTTTTATTTTTGTTTTTAGTACATATAGAAATACAGTACATCTATTTACAGATCATTGCCCGTTTTTAGTATACATTCATAATAACTTTTAGTTTTGTAGCACATGAGTAAAAGAATAATGAGAAAACAGGGAGTTTACATCAATCCCAATAAATATGTATTAGTGATAAAAAAGAAAGCGGAAAAGAGAAAATAAAAGAAATTTTTAACATATACACATCTGTTGTGATAAATCAATGTGTGGGGAAAGCAGTGGTAGCTGCAGCAACTTCTGAATTCTTGCTGATTTCCTCATTGAGTTTACATGTGAGGACCTGTCATGAAATATCAGAAATCTCTCTCTTCCCACCCTCCCTCCTTTTCCCCCTCCCCTTTCCCTTTAAGCAGACAGGTAAGTCACTATTGTTGGGAGGGGAGCATGGGAAGGAAGAGGAAGCAGGTAGCAGGCAAAGGACCTCTCGCATGCCTAGGTTTCTCTCGCTGGCACAGTGTATAGGAGGCAGCCTCATGCCGGGTGATTGGGAGGTGTGTGAATCCCTCTTCTTTTTAAGTCTTAAAGTTTTGGATTTTTTTGATTCCCCTCACCTCACCTTCTTCCTTCAGCAGCAACTGTCCTCCTCCTCTTCTTCTTCCTCCTCCTCCCACCCTACTTCCAATCTTTTATTTCTTTCCTAATGGGTTTGCACACGTTATTTGCTTTTACATTGATTCCTATGGGAAAAATTGCTTCTACTTACAAACTTTTCTACTTAAGAACTTGGTCACAGAATGAATTAAGTTCTTGAGTAGAGTTGAAATGTTGAAACATTAGTTGAAACTAATGAAATGTTTTTAAAAAATGCAGAAACCTTAGTATTTTTCTCATAATAATAGAGAAAAATTAATATGAGAAGATTACAAAATTTTAAAGTTTCTAATTAACATTAATTAATAATGTTTGAAACTTAATAATAGTCACATCAAATTCTGAGGTGGATTTGTTTTTATTTTATGATTTATTAAATACCTTTTTATATACCGTATATACTCGAGTATAAGCCGAGTTTTTCAGCCCAAAAAATGGGCTGAAAAACACAACCTCGGCTTATACTCGAGTCATTGACAAAGTCACCACACGAGGGCGCCATTGCTTGAGCCAGAGCGAGGAGGCACCAGCTTTTGTCCCCTCTCGCACGCCGTAGTTCCTCTCCCTGGCTCAAGCAAATGAGGCAGCCATTTGCTCCAACCGAGAGGGGGGGAAAGCAATGGTGAGTAACTATTCCTTGCTCTCTCTGCATTGCCCTTAGTCGGATTAAAAAGGCCCCCTGCTGTCAGATTCTCCTCCCCCTCCTTTGAAAGGATTTAAACTGTTTAAAAAATGGTATTTTGTGGTAGTTGCTGTCCTTGCTTGGATAGGATCTAATAATGTGTTATGAGGCAGAGCTAGACAGGAATTCTTTTTCTATCTGTCTATCTTTCTATCTATCTATTTTTCTATCTATCTATTTTTCTATCTATCTATCTATCTATCTGTATCTATTTCTATCTATCTATCTATCTATTTTTCTATCTGTCTGTCTGTCTATCTATCTTTCTATCTATATCTATCTATCTATCTGTATCTATATCTATCTATCTATCTATCTATCTATCTATTTTTCTATCTGTCTGTCTGTCTATCTATCTTTCTATCTATATCTATCTGTCTATCTATCTATCTATCTATCTATCTATCTATCTATCATCTATCATCTATCTATCTATCTGTATCTATTTCTATCTATCTATTTTTCTATCTTTCTATCTATCTATTTTTCTATCTATCTATTTTTCTTTCTTTCTATCTATCATCTATCTATCTATCTATCTATCTATCTATCTATCTATCATCTATCTATTTGGTTTTCTATGCTGATAACCTCACAGCAGCTAATGCTGAAGCTCTTCTTTGGATACACTTATTTATTTGTTTGTTTGTTTATTTATTTATTTAATTGGATTTGCATGCAATCCCTCTCCAAGGACTCAGGGTGGCTCACAGCATATATAAAAACAGAACAATAATGTAAATCCAATTAATGATGAGAAGGAATCCAGTTTTGAAGGATTTTAACTCTTAGGTTTTAGCTTTGTTCCTGATCGAGCTACTTTTTTTACTTTTTAATTTATTGTTAATATTGTTAATTTGTTTACCCTCTTTTAAATTTACAGAGCTAGTTTACTGGTTTTCTTTAAAATAAATATTCTAAAACATGTCTCAATTAATGTAATTTTATTGTTTTCCATTTTTATAAGTTACCAGTAGCCACTGCATTTTCTAACCTCGGCTTATACTCGGGTCAATACGTTTTCCCAGTTTTTGTGGCAAAAATTGGTGCCTCGGCTTATACTCGGGTCGGCTTATACTCGAGCATATACGGTACATATTATGTATATGAAAGTCAATTATATCTTAAGGTTTTGCAATCTCCTATATCTGAAAAGACAATTCAATCCATCTTACCTGTGGAACTTTATAAGAGTCTAAAATATCTACCATATCAAAAGTGATTGCAGGATCAATAGTTCCGATAACTGATATGAGTTTGTTCACTTGTAATTGGGAATGAATTGATTCTGACTAGAAAAAAATTCCAATGTAGCATGATACCATGTTTCCCCGATAGTAAGACCCCCACGATTGTAAGACGTATGGGGGGTTTCAGGGGGGTCGGCTAATATAAGCCGTACCCCGAAAGTAAGACATATGTCTTACTTTCGGGGAAACACGGGGGTATTGCCGGGGGGGAGCCCGATGACGTCAGGAAGACCCAGGGAAGGTTTCTTCGGCCGCCCAGCAGCTGCTCTGCTCGGCAGCGTGGCAGCAGCCCTGGCGGCGGTTCCCTCGGCAGCGCGGTGGCAGGGAGAGGCTTGCGGCCGCCGAGCAGGTGGGAGAGCTCGGCGGCAAGGCACAAAGGATTTCCCTCAGTGCGGGTCGGTTGCTGGGACGAGCGCCTTCGCTGCAAGCCACTGCCCGCTCGGCTCGCTTCGGACCAGCGCCGTGCTTCGCCTCGCCGCGGCACCACTGCCTCTTCCCCGGCTTGGCAAAGCGAAGGATGGCGCTGGTCCGAAGTGAGCCGAGCAGGCGGCCGGAGCTGCGCCCTTCTTTGCCCGCCTCCTTTCCGGCAGGCAGGTGGGGCTGCCCAATTGCGCAGAGCGGCTGCTCCCCTCCAGACGCATGTCGGGGAAGCGGGTCGGTTGCTGGGACGAGCGCCTTCGCTGCAAGCCGCCGCCTGCTCGGCTTGCTTCGGACCAGCGCCATCCTTCGCTTTGCCAAGCCAGGGAAGAGGCGGTGGCGCCGCGGTGAGGCGAAGGACGGCGCTGGTCCGAAGCGAGCCGAGCGGAGGGGAGTGCCGTCCTTTGCCTCACCGCCACCGCCTCTTCCCCGGCTTGGCAAAGCGAAGGACGGCGCTGGTCCGAAACGCCACAACCCCTTCAGCGGAAGATGGAGAATTCTCGCTCGCAGGAAAAACAATCCAGGCTCGCCAACCCGGAAATGCGAGGCGAAGGACGGCGCTGGTCCGAAGTTGTAGAACTTCCGTTTTTCCGAGTGACCCCGCATTTCCGGGTTGGCGAGCCAGCTGGCACCAGGCTGCGTAAGGGAGATTCTCCTGGGCGCGCAGCTCCCTCGCCAGCGCCGCGAACTGCTCCGCCGCTTCGGCCATGGCCGCCGCTTCACCCGCCTCCTTTCCGGCAGCTCCCCGCACGCCCATCCCCTTCGCCTTGCCGCGGCGCCACCGCCTCTTCCCCTGCCGAGGCTCGGCTGCAAGCAGCCAGCGAGGCAGGGGAAGAGGCGGTGGCACCGCGGCGAGGCGAAGGGCGCACAGGGAGCTGCCAGAAAGGAGGTGGGTGAAGAAGGGCGCAGCTCCGGCCGCTCGCCTCGCCCACCCACCTGGCGTCTCCGAAGCTTACCGGTCTCTGGTGGGTGCCTTTTGGCAGGAGAAGCCTTCGCCGGGCTGCTTCGCTGCTTGTTCCCCGACGACGGACAACGTCCGGCCAGCTTAGCCGGGACGGGCAACATGGCATCCTCTTGAGACGCCGGCGGGAGCAGCGGGAGCAGCAGGAACAGCAACATTTGGATCAGACGGAGGCGGCGGTGACGTATGGAGGGGGGCGGCGGGGAACAAGCAGCGAAGCAGCCCGGCGAAGGCTTCTCCTGCCGAAAGGTGCCCGCCAGAGACTGGTAAGCTTCGGAGACGCCGGGTGGGTGGACACATGTCAAGGCCGACGTGTGCACCGGACGCGGCTGCCACGTCATGGCGGGGCCCAGACAGGGCGGGCAGGCGGGGATACGGATGTGTCTCCATGTGTTTGTGGGGGGGGAGGGTGCTTCGGGCTCTTTGTCCCCCCCAGTGGGTAAAAATGAAGACCCAGATTTTTCAAGAAGATTTTTTTAAATACTACTTTTTACCGGACATGGGTGTTGCAGGTTCGGGTAGGTGGGTTGGCCGGGTGGGTCTTATTTTTTCCAACATAAGACATACCCCGAAAGTAAGACGTAGGGGGGCTTTGGGGGGTAAAAAGAAAGTAAGACGTTGTCTTACTTTCGGGGAAACACGGTATGTCTGTGTCTCAGCATAGCTATCATAGATTATGAAGCCCAAAGTGATATTAGGTAAGAGCTGGAGGCCTTCGTTAATCTTCTTAACAGTAAAAATCATTGTCAATATATGTTAATAATGCTTAGTTAGAACTCTAACAAAATAAATTAGAATCAAAGTTGCATAAAATGAAATTTTCTGTCTCAAAACCAATAGAATTGTCTTTCTCAGACCAGTAAAAATAAAATCTTACAAAAATCTTACAAACTAATAATCAATCTTTCATGTTAAGATATTAATAATTAAACTCCATCAAAATCATTGTTTACGAGCTAAGATTGTTTAACGTTAGTTGATTTATTTTATATTATTTGATATTGTGGAATTATTTTTGAAGGGGAAAAGGCAAAAATAGCATAGAATTAGAATTTAGTCTTCTTTCAACAAGAACATGGCTTCATATATCTTTTTGAAGGACAAGGAACATTGACTTTTAAAACATCACAAATGTTTTGCATAATTCAGAAATGTATAAATTGTAGCTCAGACCAAGTGCTCCCAGTTATCTGATGTTAAAGCTACTCCCCCATCCCCACCCTAGTGAATTAGCTATTGAGGCTGCCAGGACTGCAGTGTGCCTAGCATTTGTTTAGATTTCCTGACATTGTATTTAATAAACGTAGCTTTTTCTATCACATTAAGAAACAATTTAAAACGGAGTATTAGAAATTATGTTAAAATGTAATCAAAATTTAGAGAGTATTTATTTCCTTAAAATTTTATTAGTGGTAGTGATGCGGCATTTATAACCTTAATGAGCTTAATTTTAAGAACCTGCTGCAATGAAGAAATTGGAAAGATCTAGGAAAGGCAAAATGAATTTCATCAATAAAAGAATACTGACAACATATTGTCCTCCTGTCTGCCCCTCCCCAAACAAAAAAACATTTCAGTTCATAACAATATAATTCCTGGAAGACAATTGATTTACTTTCTATCATTTTTATCATTTATCTCATTTTATGAGATAAAATATTTATTTATTTGTTGTTTGTTCATTTCCACCTATCTCACCAAGAGGCAATGCTTGCAAACAAGTAAAACAACTAAATAGAAAGTTAAATATTAAAATAATAAATATTAACTTTAAAATGTACTGATGCTGCAATTCTCATCCTAAAGAGACTAGAGAGTGGGGAGGAATGAAGTTGCCATGAGGTTGACTAATTTTTTTTTTAAGGAAGGTAGGTTCTAACTGGGTTGCCTTTAGAAAACATAAAAACATAATATATAAGCTAAAAATATAATTTTTTTCTGGAAGAATATTTAAATCACTCTAGATAATTATGATTCATAGTATAAGTATTAAATTATTTTTTCTAGACTGATACAAACAACATAAATGAAATAAAATCTTACAGGGATTCACCAACAACAGAATGATGGGGATCATCCTGAAAACTTCCTACATCTCCAGTTATGAAGACAAAAGAAGTAATTCCACCAATAATTAGGTCACCTGACTGACGGCAGAAAAAGACCTCATGATTTATCTAGTCTGCCATTATACTATTTTTTGTATTTTATCTTAGGATGGATCTATGTTTATCCCAGGCATGTTTAAATTCAGTTACTGTGGATTTATCAACCACGTCTGCTGGAAGTTTGTTCCAAGAGTAGTAGATCCTGTATGGCTGGGATAAACATAGATCCATCCTAAGATAAAATACAAAAAATAGTATAAGGGCAGACTAGATGAATCATGAAGTCTTTTTCTGCCATCAGTCTTCTATGTTTCTATGTTTCTATGATCAAATGAGATAGGATCTCGTAGTGTGCATTTTATTATCTCCGTTTTGCAATTGCTGCAGGAAAAGATGTGGCAATTGCTGCAGGAAAAGAATCATCATTGTCATAAAAAATAATAACCCCAGTTATTATTTTTCATTTAGTCTTTCATTTCTTTCATTTCCACGTAATGCTTAAGTATCTCTAAAATTTGAGTAGATTGAATTAAATCTCTCTCTGTTCTTATAATGACTTCTGTTGTTCTAAATCTTAAAATACAAATGGATCTAAAATTTAATTATAATAATTATCTTAGCTGTCCTAAACTCTGGACAAGTGATGGCGAACCTATGGCATAAGTGCCACAGATGACACACAGAGTCATATCTGCTGGCACACAAGCCATTGCCCTAGCTCAGCTCCAACGTGCATGTGTGTGCCAGCCAGCTAATTTTTGGCTTGTACAGAGGCTCTGGGAGTGTGCTTTTGGCTCCCAGAGAGCCTTCGAGGGTGGGTGGGAGAGGGCTTTTTCACCCTCCCCTGGCTCCAAGGAAATCTTTGGAGCCTGGGGAGGGCGAAACACAAGCCCACTGGACTCACCAGAAGTTGGGACATTTCTGGCCTCCAGAAGGAGTCCAGGGGGTAGGGGAATCTGTTTTCATCCTACCCACACATTGAATTATGAGTGTGGGCACTCGCGCATGTGCAATAACACATGCCCACACTCTTTTGGCACCCAAGGAAAAAAAGGTTTGCCATCACTTCTCTAAAATATTGTCACCACTTTTTTTCATTCTTTCAGGAATAAAAATTTGTCAATCAGAAATTTGCTTAGTAGCAAATTTAATAACAGTATTTTATATATAATTATAAAGGAAAGAATAAATTTCAACCTTTAAATTATTACTGAAGTAGTAAGGTAGAATGGGTCAATAAGTTATCATATAATGAAATAAATGGTTTGGAGATAAGCAGATGTTAAATGGGGTCAAGATAGAGAAATTAGCATTTTACATTTTAAAGTTTTAGCAAAAAACTCCTGCTCATCGGGAACATGATCTTCTGATTTCTGGCACATGTATTATCACTGGCAAGCTGATTTTCTGATTTCTGGTGTGCATCCATGTGCAAAAACTAGAGGGATGATGAATATGCACAAGTTGCAAACCAGAAGGTAATCTTCTGGATGCATGCATACTCACCAGGCGGCTGCTCTTCCTGCACTCCTATATATGTGAAGACCAGGTGGGCCAAAAGCTGGAAGAGCAAGCAGAACATCCTGGCTTCCCTCCCTCCCTGCTTGAGCAGGCTTCTTGCACATCTCCAGGCCTCCATCCCACAGCACCAATACATGTCCATATTCCAGAGTACCTGGCCAGCTCAGGAGCACAGGGTAGTATTTGCTGGCTGGGCAGCCAGCTGTTTCATCCACTGCTCCTATCACTGCAAAGGGGTATCAGCCAGGAGAAGCTGCCATCAGGGAGACGAGCTGCCCCAGGAGGGCTGGAGGAGAGCATAGTTCCTTACACATGGAAACACCACTGAGCAAGAGCCGCGCTGGCTGAGAAGGGGAGGCTGCACTGACTTGTCCTCAGTGGCAGGCTGGGGTGGGTTCATCCTGGCCAGAGTTGGGGCAAAGCTATCTTGCCTGCTGGCCTCCCATCCCGAGCCCCAAGCAATTCCAATGCTCTTTCTTTCTTTCTTTCTTTCTTTCTTTCTTTCTTTCTTTCTTTCTTTCTTTCATTAATTAATTAATTAATTAATTAATTAGATTTGTATGCCTCCAAGGCTGGGAAGGGACTCCTGCTTTCCAGTGGAGGGAGGCACCATTCCCCAAATTTTTCTCTCTCTGAGGCTGTGGAACTGAATCATAGATGGGGATGGACTGCTATACTGACAGGGACCAGTGGGTGAGCAGGGAGAGAAGGAGACACAACCCTCCCTGCAAAGGCCAGATGGAGTCAGTGAAGGCACATTGGACAGCTGGTTTTCACCATCATATGCACACCAGAAACCGGAAGACCTGGTGGCCAGTGTACATGCATGTGACAGAAACCAGATCATCTGCTCTTCCAGTTTCTGATATGCATGCCTCCCTTTTCAGCACTTAGAGCCAAAAAAGTTCTCCAACACTGTCCTAGGAAATGCATTCTTTGGCTTGAGATGTTTGTCTATTACAGTGATGGCAAACCTTTTTTTCCTTGGGTGCCAAAAACATGCTAAAATGGGTTTTTTCTAGAATATTGATTGATTAATTCATTTTCATTCCTAGCGATCATATAGGTTTTCTCTATGTTGATCTATCCTAATCTGTTCCTTCAAGTCTCAAAATGGTACAATCATCACTGTTATAATTGAATGGTATACCATTCACCTTGTTGTTGGTTATTCTTTTTTTCCTTCCATCTTTCCCAGCATTAGAGCCTATTCCAACAAGTGGGGCTCAACATAATGTGTTTGAAGTAGGATAATTTGAACTTAGTTATTTGTGCCTCAAGTCAAACTTTTGGGTGGTTATCATTAAATGGACCATTAAAATCTATTTTTGGGTATCCATGATATTCTCAGGAATCTCCTCCAACATCAAAGTTTCAAGACATCAATATATTTCTATTCTGTTTCTTTAAATCCCAACTTCTACTTCCACATAATGTCAAGGTAATATCATAGCTTGCATAATTCTGATCTAACGTACTGATACATTACAGTACTTGAATATATTTTCCAAGTCTTTATGGCTGCTGTACCAAGTACCACGGAGAGGAACGGCATACAAATCCAATAAATAAATAAATACTAGTCTGTAGAATATTTCTTGATTATTTGCTTCTTCACTATTGAAAGCTGAAAGACAGAAGTTACCCAACTTTTTTCATATTTTCACTGTCAATTCTAAGACCAGTTGTTCTATTGTTGTCATTAATATTGTACTTAATTTTAGTCCCATCATTTTATTGTATCATTTGATTTTCAATACTTGCAGATCCTTTGCATTTTTTACTGCCAGATAGTGTCATCTGTGTAACATGCAATTAATAAGCTCAAACAGAAGTGCCAAGTCAATTTAATAAATAATTAAATAATTACCAAGTTTAAATTCATTTGGGCTGCTCTGTCATTTGTAGTCATTTGAATCTCACTCTTCATTCATAGATTTTTTTTCATCTGCCTTGTGGCCTCAGAAGCATATTCATTTTGAAAAACCAAATGGAAACTTTTAATTGACAAACTAGAAATTGGATTAGAATTAATCCATATATCCCTAATAAAAATCAAAATAGTAAAATATACAAATACCTACAAATTAGGTTATTCTTCTTATTAACTGATCTTTGTTATTTAATTGAGGTTTCAATAAAATTATGTAGCATTTGGGGAAAAAAATACAACCCAACAACCCAATGGTAGAGGCTAAGATTGAAAAGATCTCCACAGCTACTGTGTATTTCCCCTTGGAACTTAAATAAGCTGGAATAAAGGATAACCATACACTACAAAAGACCAACATGCTGAAAGTGATGAATTTGGCTTCATTGAAAGTATCTGGTAAGTTTCTGGCAAAGAAAGCTATAGTGAAACTTACAATAGCTAAGAAACCCATATAGCCTAGGACACAATAGAACATAATCAAAGAGCCTTCATTGCATTCCAGTACTATATATTCAACTTCTGAATGCATATCAACATCTGAGAAAGGAGGGGAGGTTGCAAGCCATATGGTACAAATACATGTTTGGATCAAGGAGCAGGAAAGTACAATGGAACTCCCCAGACTTTTCTTCATCCATTTTCTTATGCTGCTTCCTGGCTTGGTGGCCATGAAAGCCAGAACCACTATGATGGTTTTTGCTAACATGCAAGAAACAGCCACTGAGAAGATGATTCCAAAACTCATTTGTCTTAGGGGACATGTTACTTTTGTGGGTTGGCCAATAAACAACAAACAACAAAGGAAGCAAAGAAGGAGAGAGATGAGGAGAATATAAGTGAGATCTCGATTGTTGGCTTTGACAATAATAGTATTGTGATGCTTCATAAAAATTCCAAGCACCAGAGTTGTAATGACAGCAAAAGCAGTAATAGTCAAAGCTAGACTCATTCCCAAAGGGTCTCCATAAGATAGATAAGTACTGGTTTTAGGAAGACATAAATACTGATCTTTGTTTGCATATTGGTCTTCTTTGCATTTAAAGCAGTCGTCCATGTCTGAAAAAGACAGAATATGTTTGTTTGTTTGTGTGTGTGTGTGTTTGTGTCTAATTTCTATCACTGTACTGCCAGGGCAAATTACTCTAGGCAGTGTTCAATAACCCCCAAAAATTATCCATATTGTATAACATTTTCCAACTATTTAATAAAACATTAAAGCATTGTTTTCCCCTTTCTCCCTTCTGTTGGGTCTTTACCCAAGTAATATCCGCTGGGGTTTATTTCTTGCTTTAGAATGTTGATGTCCATTAAAAAAAAATTCTTTTTCGGTTTTGAAAAAGCTATGTAAAGCTCTGCTGTATGGATGGTGGAAGCAGATTTGCTTGACTTTACTTAATTTGCTACATAATTCAAGCATAGAATTCTTCCATTTTTTGTTTTTTGACATTTTAAATATATTATCAGACAAGACGGGCATTTTTCATGTTTTCCTATGAGGATAGTTTTTCAAAGAAATTCCTTCCTTCCTCCCTCCCTCCCTTCATTCCCTAAAGCATAAAATCTTTTATGTTTGTATGAGGATACCAGGCATGGACTGAAAAAATCTGAGTGATTATTAAATAGCAGCATCAAACTTTAGAGAACTCTCCTTCTAAATCAAATGCAAAAATTAGTTCTCTAAATCTTGATGATGCTATTTAATAAATATCCAGATTTTTTCACTCCATGACTGGTATCCTTATACAGTGGTACCTCTAAGAACGCCTCTATTTACGAACCTATATAGATAAGAACCAGGTGTTCAAGATTTTTTTGCCTCTTCTCAAGAACTATTTTCCATTTACAAATCAGAGCCTCTGAAACTGTAACCAGAAAAGGAAGGGAGAAGCCTCCATGGGGCCTCTCTAAGAATCTCCAGGGAGGAAACAGGGCTTCCACCTTCCCTGTGGTTTCCGTAGTCACATACATTATTTGCTTTCCTTAGGGAAAAATTGCTTCTTACAAACTCTTCTACTTAAGAACCTAGTCACGGAACAAATTAAGTTCATAAGTAGAGGTACACTGTATAAGCACAAAAGATTTTGCCTAGCTAATTTATTAAGAATAGCCCATTGTTGAAAGTACAGTAATGTTCATTTTGCATGAATCTAAGTGATGGGTTATTCTTGCATTTTAAAATTTGTTTGTCTGACTATAATTATTATTTCTTGACTGCATTTGGCTATTTTCTTTTTCTGAAGTTGGCCTGAAATAAATTTGGCATTTATTTCTGGAGGTACCAACTTACTGACAATGCCTTATGTGCTTTCTGACAGTAATTTTTGTGAAATAGTTATTTTGGTATATAACAATGTTCTTACTGTATTTAGAAGGATATTCAAAGTCATTCAAAAAAAAAATACGATTCATAATATTTTCTGGCATAGCAATAAAGGTTATAGGACATTATTATTGAATAAATTATGTATAGCAATTGTTACAGTAGAATAAAAAATACCTAAACTCACTCATTAAAAATTCTGTGAAGAAAGTAGGATTCTATAAACATTATTTTATCTGCATTCAGCATAATACTATGGGTCATACCTTTCCTGTTGGAAATTTTCCCTTCAGGACATCGATTGCAATGATAGCAGCAAAATGGCTTTCCTTCAAGACTTTTTCGTCTATAGCCCATTTGACAATTGTTATTGCAAACTGAGAGAGGCAATGTCTATAGAAATGAAATACCAGGATATTGACTATTTCCCAATGATAGAGGAGGGTAGAGGTGCTTTTGCAGTTCAGTTATTAATAATAATATAAAATAATTTATATAGAATAGTGAAATAAATCAGTAGATTTATGTTTGCATTTTCTTCCAGGATTTCAAGATGGTTATTATCTCAATTTTTCTTACAGCAAACATCTGGAGGTGCCAAATCCTGCTGAAAAATGTAAGTCACCCTCTCCATAAAGCTTGTATGCAGATGAAACTATAGACTGCTCCAAAATCTCCTGGTAGATGGCTGCATTGACCCTGGATCTAATGAAGCACAGTGGACCAATACCAGCAGATGATATGGCTCCCCAAATCAACACAGACTGTGGAAACTTTTGCATCTCATTTCGAAACCAAGGACCCAGAGTATTGAGGAAGAACAGAGAGGCACACACTGCAAAATACTAGAGGTCCAGTATAAAGTTTCCACAGTATGTATTGATTTTGTGGAGCCATGTCATCTGTTGGTGTTGGTACCAGTCCACACTGCCCAAAGCACCTAAACCTGCTTTAATAACTGTGTGATTTCAGTCCTTGATTGCCCAGCAAACTCACCTGACCTGAACGCCATAGAAAATCTATGAGGCATTGCCAAGAGACAGATGCGAGAAATAAGATCGAACAATGCAGAAGAGCTGAAGACTGCTATTGAAGCATCGTAGTCTGCCATAACACCTGAGCAGTGCCACAGACTGATAGCATCCATGCCACGCCGCATTGAGGCAGTAATTGCTGCAAAAGGAGCCCAAATGAAGCACTGCATGCTCCTTTTGCAGCAATTACTGCCTCTACTGACCCTGATATCTTGGACATAAACTGTTTCAACTCCTCTTGAGAAGAGCTATATGGGAACTGCATGTTAAAACAACTAGACATAAAGATGTCTAATTATCACAATACTATGTATGTACAATATATTTACCCATTTAATTGTAGTATTATTATCTTTCTTATTGCTTATTTGACCCCTATGACATTCATTAAGTGTTGTACCACATGATTCTTGACAAACGTATATTTCCGTTTATGTACACTGAGAGCATATACATCAAGACAAATTCCTTGTGTGTCACACTTGACCAATTAAAGAATTCTATTCTATTCTATTATTCGGGGGGGGGAAGCACAAGGATGATGCTTTGCATGTGCACTGAGAGCTCCTGTATCAGAGACAAATTTCTTGTCTATCTAATCACATTTGGCCAAATTAGCGCCAGCGGACTCACCCCGCTGGCAGCGTTTGTCAGAGGGTCGGGCAGGCACCGGACTCCTCATGGTGGCCGCCATCTTGGATCTCGGCCGAAATCTCGCGATGCGAGATTTCGGCCAAGAGTCAGGCCTGCAAGGCCTGATTGGCTGCTTGGTCCGGGCGGGGCTTGCTGGCCCTATAAAACGGCGTGCAGGCTCGGGTTCGGCCTGTTCGCCCGGACCACGTCAGAAGAGCAGACATTCGGATGTCTGCTCTTCGAGTCTTTTTCGGCGGCCGCGTGGTCGGCCGTCAATTTGAAGCCTCGTCGAAGGCTTGAAGAGGCTGCAGCTCGTCGCGAGCAGTTGGAGCAGCCCATCTGAGGCCTGTGGTCTGCCCCTCTTCTACTTGGCAGCATCCAGGCTCTGGACTGGAGTCCGGTGTGAGCCCCCCCCCGCTTAGTAAAAGGCGGCCGCGTGTTGAGGGCCTCATCGGAGGCTCGTGGAACGGTCCGGGGCTTCGGGTCCGGCGGGGAGGCTGGGCCTTGTGCCGTTTTTTCGGCTGTTGCCCCCTCTATTTCGTCGGGGGGGATCTTTCTGGTCGCCCCCTCGGGAACGTGGGGGATCGGGCGGAGGGCTCGCGTGTGCGGCCCCCCGGGTTTCGTGGCCCCTGTACGGAGGGCAGTTAGGCCCTTGGCGGCAGCTTCCTGCTGCTGCGCTGCCTGTTTGGGCAGAGGCCATTTGCTGCCCTCTTTTGGGGCCTGGGCGGCCCCGGTTGCCTTATTGTGTAAAAAATAGAAACAATGGTGTAAAACAAAACTAATACTAATAATAAGACTGTCAATACTGATAATATATTTATATATATATCTTATGGTCAACATTAATTATTTAAATATTTGGTAGCCCAGCAGGTAGCTGTGCCTGGGGGGTGATGAGGCCCTCGGCCAGGGCTAACCAGGAAGGGGCCCCCGGGGGGTCCTGCTGGAGGGAATGGGGTTGGTGTCACCCGGTCCCAGTTTTTTTGGGTTTTTTTCAGGGGGGCACCTGTAACCAGGTTTGCCCCCCCCCACCAACTCCTACTGCGGGTGCACAGGCCCCTGGGGCAGATTTTCTGCTAGGGCCTGGTGTGTCGGGGACGGGGGGTTGGACCCCGCCAACACAGGCCGTAGTGCTTCCGCCCCTTTTGATGGCTTACCCATCGGGGCCGGGGATATTAGGTATGGGGGCCACCACAGTGTGGGTCCCATTCGCCGCATGTCATGGGTTTGCTGCAAAGGGGCTTGTTTTTCGCCCCTTTTGTATGTACAGCCATGCGTGCGGGAAGGCGGGGTTCCCATGCCGCTTCGGTGTGCCCCTGCCCCTAAAAGGGGATGATTAAGAGCAATTGATTTAAAAACACTTGAGGGTTGGTTGAGGGACTATCACCCTCGCTCGAGAGCGGCTGCTCTCTTGCTAGGTTTCTCAAAGGGATTCATGATCCCTTACATGGGGGTTTGGGCAAGCCTTCTGGTCCGACAACCTCAGGTCGATTGTAGGACATGAAGGCATTGTTCGGTCCAGAATAGCGAAGGAGGTGGCCGAGGGGAGGGTCCTTGGGCCTTTCCCGGAGCCGCCCTTCCCGAATTTTGGGGTGTCCCCATTAGGGGTGGTCCCCTGGAAGGCGAGTGGTGAATTTAGGTTGATTCCCCACTTGTCTTTTCCAAAAAGGGAGTCAGTGAATGGTTTCGTTCCTGACGAACTTTGTTCAGTCCGGCACGCATCCTTTGATGCGACCGTGGCCATGGTAAGGGAGTGTGGGGTTGGAGCCCTTATGGATAAATGTGACATTAAGTCAGCATCCCGGCTCCTCCCCATACACCCAGACGACTTCGAGCGGTTGGTTTTATTTATTTATTTATTTATTCAATTTTTATGCCACCCTTCTCCTTAGACTCAGGGTGGCTTACAACATGTTAGCAATAGCACTTTTTAACAGTGTATTTCGAAGGTGGTTTTTATGTGGACAGGGCTTTACCCATGGGTTGCTCTGTCTCATGCTCTCTTGTGGAGAGCTTTAGCACCGTCTTGGTGTGGGCGCTCAGGAGGTGCAGTGGTCTGGGCTCGGTCGTTCACTACCTTGATGGATTCTTGATGGCGGGGCCTGCGCGTTCAGAGCAATGCTTTGCTCTAATGCGGGACTTTGAAGCCCTTTGCGCTCTGTTGGGGGTGCCTGTAGCCTCTGAGGGGACCGAGGGCCCCACCACCAAGATTACCTTCCTCGGTATTGAATTGGACTCAGAGGTGCAATCTTCTAGATTGCCCCTGGACAAGTTGACAAAAATCAGGGATAACCTTGGTACGGTTCTGGGCTGCAGGAAGGTCACTCTTCGGCAGCTCCAGGAACTAGCTGGGATACTTAATTTTGCCCGCCGGGTTGTGGTGCCGGGCAGGTTTTTTTCTAGGAGATTATATACTGTGATGTCAGGGCTCCGTTTGCCCCATCATCGTACCCGCTTATGTGCAGGGGTCAGGGCTGACCTCTACGTGTGGCGGGAGTTCTTAGAAAGTTTTAATGGGTTCGTCTTTTTGGAGGCAAGAGCTTCTTTTGGAAGCTGAATTGCAGTTGTGTTCTGATGCTGCAGAGACCTGTGGCTTTGGGGTTGTGTTAGGTGACCAGTGGTGCTGGTCTGCGTGGCCTCCAGAATGGAGGGCCTCTTCATTGGTTAAGGATTTGACCTTTTTGGGAGCTCTTCCCCTTGATAGTGGCCCTAGAGCTTTGGGGTGAGCAGTTTAGGGGCAAGACTGTGCATTTTGGTGTGACAGCCTAGTGGTTGTCCATGTTGTGAACGCCCTGTCCTCTAAGAGTGACAGGGTCATGCGGCTTGTCCGCCAATTTTGTGCACAGGTCCTTGTCCCTGAACACATGGTTTTTTGGCTAGGCATGTCCCTGGGTTAGATAACAGGGTTGCTGACGCCTTGTCCCGTGGTCAGTTGTCCCGGTTTCGGACCCTGGCCCCGTGGGCACGTGTGTCGCCAGAGACTTTTCCTGACCACCTTTGGAGCCTGGGTGGGCTCCTGGGCAGTGGAGAGTAGAGGCTTGCTGGGCTACGGCACTCTCGGGAGTGTCTGGCACTCTGGGGGGCTTAGCAGCAGGCAGGTGAAGAGTTTGGGGATTGCAGGCAGTATACGGGTTACCCCTATAACTGGCCTGCCCCAGTTGTGTACCTGGCCATATTTGTGTCCAGCTTAGGCAGCGTGGCCTTTCAGTTAGGACTATTAGGCCAGGTTGGCCGGCTTCGCCTTTTGGCTAAGGCGGGGGCGGGGTTATTGATTTATGGTGACTTCCGCATTGTGACGGTGCGGGAAAGTTGGGCCAGGGCCTTATCGCAGGCCGTCAGGTCATTTTGTGCCTTCCATCTCATTACCTCAGTTAGGTTGGTGCTAGTGTGTAGGGTTTGGCCAGGCCAAGTATGGATCCCGCCATTAGGGAACGCTCGTTCTCAAGAGGCGCTGCCACTAGTGCGGTAACGGCGTTCTCGATACGGAGGATTTGGGGAAGTCGACCGCTGGCAGTCAACGGACTGTTTTAGGGTACGAACGGCCTGTTGAGGGTCCGGGGTAAGATCTTAGGCCAGGTTCCCCTTTGGTCCCCTTCTATTCAACCCCTCCAGGACACGACCGACGGTGTTGCTTTGGGTCATGAGCGCTCCGAGGCCACTCAGCAACAAGGTACCGTCGGGGGTGGGGACCCTGCTGTCGTGGCGGCTGGGTCCTTGTTGTCTGGCGGGGGAGACGGGGTGTGCGGTGGGACGGGCGTTTCTACCGCTATTGCTGGGAGGGCGGCATCCCATTGCTGCGCCAAGTTGGTCCTGGGAGGGCGGCATCTCATTGCTGCGCCTGGATGTGTGCTGGGAGGGCAGCATCCCATTGCTGCGCCCAGTTGGTGCTGGGAGGGCGGCATCCCATTGCTGCACCCAGGTGGCGTTGGGAGGGCGGCATCCCATTGCTGCGCCCAGTTGGTGCTGGGAGGGCGGCATCCCATTGCTGTGCCCAGTCGGTGCCAGGGGCGGCATTTCGTTGGTGCGCTCAGAGGTGTGCTGGGAGGGCGGCATCCCATTGCTGCGCCCAGTTGGTGCTGGGAGGGCGGCATCCCATTGCTGTGCCCAGTCGGTGCCAGGGGTGGCATCCCATTGCTGCACCTGGATGTGTGCTGGGAGGGCGGCATCCCATTGCTGCGCCCAGTTGGTGCTGGGAAGGCGGCATCCCATTGCTGCGCCCAGTTGGTGCCGGGGGTGGCATCCCATTGCTGCGCCTGGATGTGTGCTGGGAGGGCGGCATCCCATGGCTGCGCCCAGTTGGTGCTGGGAGGGCGGCATTCCATTGCTGCGCCCAGTTGGTACTGGGAGGGCTGCATCCCATTGCGGCGCCCAGGTGGTGGGTCTTGCACCTCGGTGGCAAGGACCTGTGTGGGCCTGGGGGTCTACTTTAGATCTGCCAGGCTCGCGAAGCCTGCGGTGGCTTCGCACTGTGCGGCCCTCCACGCAAGTGGTGTGGTCGAGATCCTCCCGGGGATCGCTTGGTGGGACGCCATTTCCCTTAGGGCCCTTCACCGGGTTAGACGGGGAGTTATTAAGGCCCGGGGTACGGTAGTCAGAGAGTTAGGCGGGGTGGTAGTGGCCCATCCCCGCATCACCATAGATCAGCTGTGGCTTTACCTGGCTGCTGGTCTTCCTCTGTCAGAACAGAGGAACACCATTTTTCTTACAGGACCTGCAGTGGTCTCTGCGTGAGCTGGCGCAGTTAGAGGGGGGAGTCGGGGGGCCAAGATAGAGATCAGACCCCTGCTCCGTGGCAGGTTAGGGGCGGAAAACTGGGTGGTGGTTTAGCAACTGCGCGTTCTCCCTTGGGCATCTTTGGGGATGATTGACAGGTTCTTGCCAAGCTCGTGGTGGGGGCTACCTGAGCAGTTGGGGGGAACCTGTCTTTGGGTCCCGCACCTGGACTAGCATCGAGATACGCCCATATGTTGTCCAGGAATGTTTATTGCTACGTCATTTCCGCCCCGGAAGTATTTGTTTGACCCTGCAGGTCCATTGTTGGGTCATAGTTAGTTATGTGGTTATGCTAATTTATTAAAATTAAATTATGCTAATTTATGTTAATAAAAATGACCCAGTTTAAATCCAGCTCTTGTGTCCGTGTCGTTACTCCGTCTCTTCGACAAAAAGTGTTCTATTCTAATCTATAAAAAACAACTTTCAGATTTAATTTTTCCATGAGTAGATGGAACTCCTACTTTATCATTATTTATATATGGATTCTGGAAGAAGGAAAGATGTCTACCCCAAACTTCATACAAGTTACAAGAAATATTTAGACTAAGATTATAAAATATATTTAGTCATAAGTATGGTTGAGAAAACAAAAGTATGAGAGAGAAAAAAAATGAGGAAAAGTGATGTTATATAACTATTTCCTAATCATGATAATCCCAGATGGTACAGCAATTCTGTTTCTTCAGTTCATCCTAAATGCATAATATATGTTTTTCTTTGTTTGTTTTATTACAGAACTAACCCACTATATTCTGAGATGTCACATTACATCAACCCAAACAACAGTAGGGCTTAATCAGATCTAACCCAAGCCAAAGGCATAATATAGTAGAAAAGAAGGACAAATGCTTTAGGATATTAGGTAGAAAGAATGAAAAATATAATGGACTGTCCATGTCCTTGCATATGTTGCCAAATTACAATTTCATTACCATTCTCTTTAACTTAGGGTAGCTGTTTCTACCAGGTGGATATAGTTCTGCAATATCAGGAATGTTACAGGTTATTTGGTTTGGAGAAATATAAACTGAATTGTTGATGGCTTGAACAGGAGTCAATCCAATTTAGGGAAAATTATATAACTTATTTTGGAGTTAACCTACTGTTAGATTATTACCAGATCTGCTAGTAATCTTTTTGTCCTTGAGCTATTTTTTAAATGATTTTTTTATGATTTACTTTTTAAATTCAATGATTACCATGTAAACAAGGAAAAAGAGACTGCCCAAAGTTTAAATACTATTTTTCAAAAATGAGGTGATGGCATCCTTTTTAAAAGCATTTTAAAATTTGATAATTGTGAAATTTTAAATAGCCATATAATATTAGAATATTACTTTCAGATTATGTATTTTAAGTTTATATTCTATTATTATAGCTACTATAGTTACAGTATACAAAGCAGTAATTTCTGCAACTAATTTCAATGTTAAATTGGATATTATCCTTACTTACCTGGTTGAAAATATCATGCCAAATGATTGCATGGTTATTAATGCTGAACTCTTGTTCTGACATTGACCTAGGATTCATTACTCCAACCTTCACTTTAAGAAATGTTTGATTTGAAAATGTGACCCAATTCATAATGTCAAACCCAACTATTAATTCTCCATTGTGATCAAATGAATTTTTTTCCCCACAGCTGTTGTTGAATGAAAAGCCCCTGAGCAATCGATGAAACTTAAAGAAAAGGAAGATCAGCTGTGTTATTTATTGAATCATAGAATAAAATACCCTTTTTGATTATAACCTCAATCTCCATTATGTTGCATGCCTAGGCACACATAGTTAGATTACTCTGCTTAGGTCATTTAGATAAATGTCATATTGTCTGTGCCTCTAAAACTAAAATGTCCTTTTCAGAATCCTGACACATGGGAATGACATTATTTGAATATGCATGTATTTATATACACTTCTCAAAAAAATAAAGGGAACACTCAAGTAACATCCTAGATCCGAATCAATGAAATATTCTCATTGAATACTTTGTTCTGGACAAAGTTGAATATGCAAAACAGCATGTGAAATTGATTGTCAGTCAGTGTTGCTTCCTAAGTGGAGAGTTGGATTTCACAGAAATTTACTTGGAGTTATATTGTGTTGTTTAAGTGTTCCATTCATTCATTCATTCATTCATTCATTCATTCATTCATTCATTCATTTATTAGCAGTGTACATAAAAATAAAAGATGGCAATATTAAATGGTACATACTTCAGTAGAAAAATGAATGGCATTATTAATTATATATCCAGGGATGGGTCCCTCCTGGTTTGGTTTGGTTTGGTTTGGTCTGGTTTGTCTGGAGTGGGAATGACCCACTGATGACATCACAATGATCTCACTGAACTGATTTCATTAGTGCTGGTCCATAGGTGCCACCATCTTTTTTTAAAAAAAAAAAATTAAATAATTCTATGCACTGTGCATGCATCACTATGAGGCACACCCATGCAGTGCAGGAGGAAGTGAACCAGCAGCAAGTTAAGTTAGAATCAGGGACAGGCTACTAATTGGAATGGCAAGAACGCCATTCCATTGGTGGAAATGGAGCATGTAGCCTCGCTCCATTTCCAACATGTGTGCATGCACTGTGCATATGCAACCGGCATGATTCTGGTAAAAAGTACTAGGCTTTTTGCTTCCATGCATGAGCGGAAGCAAAGAAATTGGCAATTTTCCCCCAAATCTTGCTGCCGCAAGGATGTCCACACAAGATTTTGGCTGTTGCATATGTACATGGGACAGCACAGAGCAGGCCACATTGCTGGAGCTTGGGGCCACCCTGCATGCTCCCTGCACCATGGCTCATCTACCTGCAGGAGATCAAGAGCAAGGTAAGGGCTGTGGCACAGTGGAGGGGTGAATGGACAGAGTTGCTGCTCACAGTGGTGCCAGGGGGTGGTGCGGTGGGGACAGCATGGTGGGGGCTCACAGCATGGCAGAAGGTTGTGGCATGGTGGAGGAGTGAACTGATGGAACAGTTGCTCATGGCAGGGTTGGCAGGCTGCTTGTGGTGGCACCGGGGGGGTGTTAATTTATGGCATGGCAGGGCTCATGGCACAGTTGGGGAGCGAGCCGACAGATCTGCCGGTCACAGTGGCAAGCCTTTCGTGGCAGTGGTGCGGGCAAGCCTTTCGTGGCAGCATGGTGAAGGCTCATGATGTGTTGGAGGGGTGAGCCGCCAGAGCAGCTGCTCACCCCTCCAACATGCCATGAGCCTCCACTGTGCCATGAGCCACTGCTTCCCCCAGCACCACAAGCGGCCTGCCTGCTCTGCCACGAGTGGCTGCTCTGTTGGCTCGCCCCTCCACTGCACCATACAGGCGAGTGGATGGGAGCAGACCGGCAGTTCTTACCTTGTTTTACCGGTCACGTCAGAGTGACCGGCAGCTTTTCTGCCCATTTTTGGGGTCTTTTTGCTTCCGTGCATGTGCAGAAGCAAAACCCCCAGAAATTGTGTGCGCGTTTTTGTGCAACATTCGGCTTCTGCACATGCACAGAAGCCAAATCTTGCAGAGTGTATGTGCGCCCACTCCTCACCTTTTCTGGTAGGGCCGGGAATGGTAGCATGCCACTGGTTAGAACCCATCCCTATATATTCATGAACTATTTCTAATGGGTCTAAAAGTTTCAGGTGCAGATCTATAATCTAATATAGAGACCACATGTGGCTTCTGCATTGTTGAATTCTACTGTTGCATATAAAATTCAATTTCATTTATCAGCAGTCACCTGCCATGGCTGATTTTCAAGCTTACACTTTTGCCCAATTGCCATTAATCCATATCTGCATTTTGATTTCTGCAGCACATCGAGTGCATGAGCCATAGCATGAACAGCATTGTAGATGCTGTAACTAGGTCCCATGATGAACATTTCAGAAACTGTACCAGGAAGATCTTCAAGCTTCTCTTCTCCCATACAGATGCCCTCAGTTGCATGGGAATTGGAAAATTTACAGGAAAACGCTTCTTCCCAAAATGCTAGGAGAAAATTGTCTCCCTTTGAATTGAAAGGTTTTCTGTTTTGAAAAAAATGTTGGAAATCTATAAGGTTGCATGATTTAACAGTGAAAGATAGTGCTCCATTGATGATTCCAATGTCCCATTCTCTTTGATAAGATAAGGAGAAGAGATCGGTCTGGGCTGACATAATCCATACCTTGCCTTTTACCTCAAATAGTCGAAACATCCATCTCCAAAATATCATTGTTCGAGTTTCTCCATAGAGAACCAACACATTGGCTTCACTACTCTTAATTTTGTCAATAATTTCAACCATTTCACTAATTGAATTAATATAATCATCAAGGAAAGGAATATTGATTCTCTTTATGAAGGCAAAACAGATACCATGCATAGGAAATTCTGCAAGAATTCTCTGCAGAAACCTATCTCCATTGTCATCATTTATTGCCAAGATTCCAACCCATATCCATTTGAAATGCAGAAGTAACTGTAGAATTCCTTCATACTGCAAAATTTCATTTGGAATCATCCGAAAGAAAGGGAGTGCTTCTCTTAGATTATTCATCACTGAAGTAGACCCATATGTGAACTATACAACCATATATTAAGATGAGAAGAGGGAAGATAAAGAGAGAGAAGGAGAGATGGATTTAGAATACATATTTGCTAATTTTAGCAAATATATTTTGCTAAAATATAACCTTAAATTTTAAGGCTGTCCATTAACAGGAACAGATTTAATTTAAATCACATGCTAGTTCTCTTCTGCCAATCACCCAATGTGAGCTTTGTGTGTGTGTGTGTGTGTGTGTGTGCGTGCGTGCATGTATGTATGTATGTATGTATATACATATATAATGTATAATATATATAATATATAATATATATATTCATTATCAGCAAATATATATTATGTACACACTCATACACTTACATATATGAAACAAAAAGAAATTATAGAAGATATGTATCTAATATATTGATGTTTGTGTGTGTGTATATGTGTGTGTGTGTGTATGTGTAGATAGATAGATAGATAGATAGACAGACAGACAGACAGACAGACAGACAGACAGACAGACAGACAGATAGATAGATAGATGGTAGAGATAGAGATAGAGACAGAGATAGAGATAGATATTCAATAGGAATAAAATACAAAACAGAAATAAAAAATAGAAAAACACATACAGCCAACAATAACATCCAACAGTAAATTTGTATGCCGCTCCAAGTCTCCAGAGAAGGGCGGCATAAAAATCTAATAAATAAAATAAAATAAAATAAATAATTAATTGGTTTGAATTTGCATTCAGCCAGACAATCTGAAGAGAAGTAATGTTTGCACATTATGAATTCAATGGAAATAATAAATATTAGATAGGAAAAGGATGTTGGGGAATTCTAGGGACTGAAGTCTACACAAGGTTGTTAAAATTGAAAAAATATTGATATAATGTTTCTTCAAGTGAAAGTAATTAGTTGGGATGAGGAAACCTCTTGCTGGCTATATCTGGATTATGAAAAAAGTTTCCCTATTTTTTAAAAATAATTCAGTTGACCCTTTCTAGAACTTATATATTAATTGCTTATTATATGGCTGTGCTTATTATGGACTAGGATATTTAAATAATTTATTATTCATCATGAATAACATAAATACATTTGAAGAGTAAGGTATTTATTCACATAGTACTTTTGTTTGATTTTTGATTAACTGCTGAGACAATTTAATATTCTGATATCTGGGGAAATATATCCTGACAAGTATTTGGATTCAGCTTGTAGCCTATTTATTCATAATGTAGCTTTTATGATCATTATATTGCACAAGCTACATTTTACTAAAATGTTACAACAAATTCATAAATCTAAAGCAAACCTCTAATACCATATTGTATAGTTGTATAGTTTTATTCCCAAGGAGGTAGCTGAAAAATATGTATAGTCTTAATCAAAGAAATAAAATGAAGGAAAGAAAAAGGTAGTCAGAAGGACAATATTTACAATCAGTGTAAATATTACACCATTGTCACTGTCAGAGATGATACTTTAATATTTACACTGAAAATAAGATATATTGAACAGTATAGTTTTCTAAATAATGTTTATCCAGTTAAAAAAAAGCCTCACTACATTTTTAAAATAAAGTGGTTTTTAAAAAAATATATTTATATATTTGGCATATACATCTTAGACATTGAAAAACTGAAAAACTTATGGCAAGAAATCAATTTATCAGAACCTCATCTGACTCCTAGAAAGATATTCATACAGATAAGAATGTGTCTCCCCTAAGGTTCTGAACTGATTCAAGAAGATTCAAGAATGAACTGGTTCAATTATTTTTATATTATTTTAAAAAGTAATTAAATTCCCTCTTTATCTCACCCTTTTTTGGAATTCTAATGATACAACATAAAAAACTAAAAGAAATAATAACAAGCATTCAACCAACCTGTGGAACCTTGTAGATACTCAGAATATTTGCTATTGGAAGTGAAACATCAATATCAAGCCCCTCAATGATAACTATCAAATTATCCTGGATGCCACACCTGTAGTTGGGAATAAATCTTTTCTGTGTGGAGAGAAGTTCCATTGCACTGTGATAGGTCCATTTTGCTTCATAATAGCTATCATAAATGTTGAAACCTAATGTAAAATTAGGCAAGATCTGTGGGTGTTCATTGATCTCCTTTACAGCAAATATTAAGGCCAGCATATGCTGATAATTTTTAGTCAGTACACTGCAAATAACAGAGATATATCTTATCACATAGAAATTCTACACAGTGGGTTTGATTGGGTTGGGTTTGCTCTGGTCAGAAGTTACCTTTTCAGAGTGTAGCCTTCAATAAAATGCATATATAGAATACTGTAAGTGTTAAATCTGTGAATGGATGAATAAAAGATATAGAGAAAGGAGGGAGGCAAAAACTAGCAGACATTGCCAAGGTCACACAACAATAAGATGTTCTGAAAATACTAGAAAAAAGGCATATTATCAAAGAAGAGAATAAAAATTAGGAGTATTTAGAGTTATATACAACTTAGAAACAACTTATCTTTGTTCAAACTGCTGTCTTCTACAGCTCCCAGAAAACAAAGCAAGATAATAACTATTATGATCAAAGGTAAATCTTTTCTTACACTAAATCAACTATTGGTTTTTTCCCTAATAAGATATGCAGGCAAAGTGTGATATAGCAATGTTTATAACCAACATGATTCTTTCATAAATGTATATTTTGTTTTATGTACACTGAGAGCAATCCAATCACACTTGGACAATAAAGAATTCTATTCTATTCTATTCTATTCTATAAATTGCTTACTTACTTGGAAACTTATCTTCTCCTTCTGAGAATACCCTGAGGATGTTTGCTCTAAAAATATTTCAAAATATATTAATTTACAAATGGAAAATTGGAGGAGGGAGAAAGATGAACGCTGGTGTTCAACTGGAAGAGAAAACTATTTTAATATGAACAAATTTATCTCCCCCGTTTTTTATTAGAATGACAAAAAGACAGATAAAAAGAAAAAGAAAGAAACAGCAAATCGATGTTCAGAAATGCTAACATATCAAAAATAATAACATTTTTGTATTATATAGCTGAATCCTTAAAACGTAACTCTTTATACAGTTATAGTATGAATAGAAACCCCTTTCTCAAATAAATTAACATAGGTTTAATTAGGCAATTGGATTTTAATTAGGCAATTGCCAAACAATGATGGCAACCTCAAAAATATACTTATTCAGAATTTAGTGCTATACAAATATTAACAAAGCACAGAGTTTTTATTAACAATAATGTACCATTATATATATATATATATATATATATATATATATATATATATATATATATATATATATGTCACATGTTTAAGCTGAATTTGAAAATTAAGGGAGACTAGGATAGATATATATATATTATAGTCAAAACAATGCAAGAGAAATGTGAACACTTTTGACAGACAGGTAATAAAGAAAATGTTTGAGCAAGCAGCACAGAACAGTAAACCACTATTTTGAATTAAACATGAATTCATTGCATTGCATAAGAATGATTTTGGCTACCTGTCATGTGTGAAGTATGGACAAAAGTTCTTGATTAATTCTAAATATTCAAATATAACATATGCCTATATATATATATATTATGGAGGGGGGGATTACTTACATTAGCTCATCAATCATTGCATGATGGGGAGAGTCACTGAAGTTTATTGGATTATATGGCCTAAGGATTTGAGGAATAATGCCACCAATGATGAAATTACCTGACTGATAATATTTGTGTAGAATAGGAATTGGTTCAACTACAGTGCAGCTCTCTGCATTTGCTTTGCATACTGTATGAGGCAGAAGCACTAAAATCATCATCTTTTTTGCAAATATTCCAACATTTGCATGGATAGGCATTACTGATAATACCTGATTATAATTAATTGCCTGAAAGAACATATTACTTTTAAGAAAAAGATTTTTTTTTTAGGGTATAGATCTAGCTGGCAGGTATATAATAATATTTATAACTCAGAATAATACAAGGGCTAGAGTTAGAATTTCAGTAGTCTAAATGTTAGACAGATGTTAGAGCTCTGCAGGGATTTGGCAAAAACTGAAAATCATAATCATTCTACTTGATAAATATAGGAGAAATAACTGCTAATCGGTTAATGAGGTTTCTGCAAAATTGCTACACAGAAGCATGTTTATTACATTTGGCACCAAAGTTTTTGAACATTGGGGTTTGAATAGGTGTTTGTTATGTTGAAGCAAGACAGATTTAGCAGCAAAATGAGACTCTGCATTTGGAAAGATATAGTTACAGGGTGTGGTCCAAAAGTAATGCAATTATTTTTTAAAGTAATTTATTAAACAGATTTGCACAAACACTTAAAATTCCCCAAAGTTCTATCCTTGGGCCTCTACACATTTTTTCCAGCGACTCTGCCATGACCAGTACGCACCCTGGAAGGAGTCTTCAGGAACTTCTCGCAAGGTCTACATCACAGCTGATTGGATCTCTTCTATGGATGAAAAATTGGTTCCTTTCAAGGCTGGAAACAAAAAGAAGTCTGCTGGGGTGATATCAGGACTACGGGGGTGGGTGGGGCAGTGTTGGCACTTGGTGTTTGGCCAGGAACTCGCGGACTTGTAGTGTGTTGTGGCAAGGCGCGTTTTTCATCCATAGAAGAGATCCAATCAGCCATGACAAAGACCTTGCGAGAGGTTCCTGAAGACGCCTTCCGGGGTTGCTGGAAAAAAATGTGTAGCAGCCCAAGGACAATACTTTGAAGAATTTTAAGTGTTTGTGCAAATTGTATTGTTAAGAGTTTTGGTTAAGTTCAGATCTTCATGCTAGCCATAATTTGCAAAACATCTCACACAGAGTACCTTTACAGCATGATAATCAATTATAGCTCCATAGTTATAGGCCACTTTCAAATAGTGATTTATGACATATTGATAGCATCACAATGAAATTAATGTATGTACTTCTAGCCAGAAACAACAGTCTTTGGACACTGTAAAAAGATATAGCCAAATGAGGCAATTGAATTTCAGGCAGGCCAGCTTCAGCACTTGATGCAAAAGCCGTTAGCCACCTTCTCAGTCACTGATATCACCAGCTGCTCCCATTGGTAGGTTCCAACACCTGTCAGGCGAGTCCGATGTGATCACCAAGCAAAGCTTGCCTGTGTTGCTGGATGCTGAGTTGGCTGTCAGGCCCATGTGATGATCCATCATGCCCACACAACAGCCCTCCCTGCCCCTCACCACAATCAGCAAAGTCGCTTATCTGTCAGTCAGCCGTTTTCCTGAGCTCCATTCATTTTGGGTACCATGGCTGAATGAAGCAACAAGGGGATGGCAAAGACAAAGCCTGGACAATCTGGCAAAGGAGAGGGACCCAAATAGGGGTTCCTCTCCTTTTAAACCCATGGCTATTAGGGATCAGTCCCCCTATGACAGTCAGTCCCTGCCGCCTTCCTCCCCACTCAGCCCGTCAACAAATAAAGTGTCAGAAGGGCCCACACCACAGGGGGGAGGCTCTCATAGGCATGAAACTGATTCCAGATCCAGAGATATACCCTCCTAAGAGACATCAACTCATTCTGGGCATACCTTCAAACAGAAGGTTGCTGCTGGGGACACAGAACAGCACCACAAGCATGCATCAGGTCACTCCAGAGATGTAGTGTCTCTGGACAATGTAAACCTATGCCTCCCAAAAGTGGATGTTTGGGCTCCTCAGATGCTGGGCAAAGGCAGTGTCTAGGCATGAGTCAAGCACCCCCGTTCAGGAACTCTGAAAGCAGGAAGGCCCAAGATAAAATCAACATCACCATTTGCATGGGCATAGAAGCTGGCAGCAGAGCCATAGACAGATCCTCTCACACACACTCTGGCCCGCCACTCTCTTCATCAGGCCATATTCAGCAAGGGCTTAACTTCCCACACTATCGGAATATTGGTAGGGAGACTTATTCTCTGCAGGGAACCCTAGGGTCACTTGAGGAACTGGAGGAGGGCCAGTTAGCTGAGGACAGACCAAAAGCAGGGCTGGGGACTCTCCAGATGTTGGATGACAAGGACCTGGGCCCCAAACCACCCATATCCACTGGGCTTTTTCATCCTGGCCTCTGCCATTGCCTTGTCCATAAGGCAAAGGCCATTGAAAATTTGCCCTTCCCCTCATCTGCACCCCTGGCTGATACCACCCAGACTTGGTATTTTAGGAGGCCGCCTCTCAGACTGAGGTAATATCCATGCCAAATGTTTTTGTGGATGCCTTCGTGAAGCAATGGCAGGTCCCAGCAGGCAATTCTCTGGACAAGAGATTTTTTAACGTAGCCCCATAGACCTCATAGTCCATCTAGTCTGCCCTTGTACTATTTTCTATAGTTTATCTTAGGGTGCATATATGTTTATCCCAGGCATGTTTAAATTCAGGATTCAGTTACTTCAGTTACTGAGAGAGCCGGGGCTCCAGGCAGCAACAGGCAGGGTGGCAATAGTCCTAGCCTGAAAAAACATGGTTCCAAAACAGTTCCAAGTGTGAGTTCCTCATGGAGGCTGGCACATATTCCCCTCTACCACCAGGTGTGGGAGGAAGATAAAGTTAGGAGTCTGGTGGACACTGGGGGAGGGGGTGGGGATGGCATGAAAAGCTAAGCTGTAGACAGCACAACCTGGAATGGAGCTTAGTGGCTTAGCCAGCCACATGACCTTGGTGGGGATGGTGGAGGGGGGACACAACAAGCTCTGGGGATGAAGTGGAGGGCTAATGTAATGACTTACCTGTAGGCAGAAGGAGGTAGCACAGTTGGGTCATAGGGCAGGCCTCACACAGGAACTGGGAGTACAGCTTAGGTAGTAATGTGTAAATGAGTGGGTGGGACAAAAAAATTTAAAAAATAAAGCTGAGAAAAAGATCTAAACGCATGTGTAGTGCCAGGAAATTCAGCTTCTGCTCATGCACAGAAGAAAAATCCAGAAAAATAAAACAAAAAACAAAAAAAGAGATGGCAGCATCCACTGATTGGCACCAGCCGATCTGGTTCAATGACATCATCAGCGGGTCAATACCAATTTGGGTGAACCAGTCCAAACTGGGAGGAACCAATCCCAGATATGGTATTGTTAATGCTCAGATGTTTTCATGTACTCAGAGGAGGAAATTAAGCTGAGGAAACTTTGAGCATATTTTCTTGTATCACATCTGATTGTCCTAGCTTTGGAGAGCTTTTTGTAGCTAACTTTGCTAGAAAACTACCAGATAGCTTTAATGATGCTAGGTTTCTTATGTTCTGCATCTGGTGTTCTATAAGATTAGATTAAGCCAAATATAACTATCAAGTAAACATATGCACACATAATTTAAAATATTGTCCTAACAATAAATAAAGATATTTTTTGCTACATCTTCATGATGGATGATAAAAATAAAAAGAATTTCCAGTATTAAAAATTGAATTATTTAGCAAACCAGCACACATGCAATAAGTAGTTCCATAACAAACAAAATTTTCTATAGTTTCTTTAAAGGATATTTTTCATTAACTTTACAACTTAAAATCAGGACACATTTCCTTCAGGGTAATAACTTTTATTATAAGTAGTATTCTTCACTGTAATGTGTTATATGGAAAATGGCATTTAGATGAAATTTCTAGGGAGGTAATAATCATATATCTTTTTTATTCCAATTATATCCCATAATTGTCACAAAAATCTCTGGAGCATATGAATGACTATATGCTCCCCACATCAAATTTTATAAAACCCTCATGAGGCTTTGCTGAGATTGCAACATTATAATACAGTAAAGTTGCCAAAAATATATTTAAAAGCTTTTCTCAATACTGAAAACTAGAATTCATCCAAGATTCATTCATTCTAGTGTTGTTTTTTCATGATTTTATTTTAATTATATTTTTAAAGGAGAGAAAACATGTCAAGAGCTTCAACTATTTCAATACCTAACTCAGATGCCTTTCAAGATGGACAAGCAGAACAATACCCCTGATATAATAGAACAACAATGTCAGAGTGCTACACCTAGGAGGATCTGAAAAGCAAGATGGAGTGGCTGAAAATATTGTTTTTTTCTCTCCTGCAGATGCCAAGGCTTGAATTCCAGGAACATACTAATACTATTTGTGCTACTCAGAACAGGGTCTATATTCCTCATAAATATTTCACAAGTGGTGACTTTGTGATTGGTGGTGCCAGTTCTCAAATGATAGTATTTATAGATCAGTTTTCTTTTAAGGAGTATCCTGCCCCTGATGTTGACTCTCCATTGTAAGTACAGTATATATCAGTTTTAGATATAAATAGATATAAATGTATGGTGTATAGATGTAGATATATAGTGCTATAGATATAATTGAGATACTTATATCCATAGCTCTATATATCTGCATCTATATACCCATACATTTATATCTGTCAAAGCGTTTATTTGTTAATTTGGGCAAAAGTTGTGTGCTTATCAGAGACATATCTGTTTTTCTTCTTTTTTCTTCCATACTCTGTAAATTGTTTTGATTACTTGTTTCTCATTCATTCTCCTTGGTAATAAGACTACCAGAACTAGAATTAGTTTTGCTTCAGAACAGACAAATCTTTTTAAATGAAAAAGAAAATCCCATTTTATTAGCTTGGTTTTTCTCTGGTTTTGCTATTGTCCACTTTTTATATTGACTTATTGTCAATAGCTGTTGTCACTCATAAAAAAAATCAGACTTTGGCAACCAAGCCAAAGTGGGTTCCTATCGATATGGTCAACGCCGTTGCACCCACATGTGTCCAAGTGAGATTTTGCTTCTGCACATGTGCAGAAGGCAAAATCTCAGAGAGGGAAGCATGTGCAAGAGAAATTTTGGCAATTTGTTTTGGTTCTGTGCAAGCACGGAAGAAAAAAATTGCCAAAATCATGCTTGAGATACAGAGCTGCATGTGCAGTGCACTGTGAGTGGCAGGAGTGGCAACCCCTGCCTGAATCAAGCTTAAGATTTGTTCCTCACTTGTCATCCTTTTTACTCATATCAGAGAAAAATCTCTTTATCCCATTTGAAGCCACAATCCTTACTCAATTGGAATTCAGCCTAACCAATGTTACTTTCATAGAAGCAGTGGTCTCTTGAATTCCTCCACTGGTGTTGTAGCCCTAGGGAGTTAGGTGAGCCTTGCCAAATTTTATACCAAATTCACCAGTACTTTGCCTTTTTGAGAACAGACATATCCATCCTGGTTCCCTGAAGTAACAGGGCTTGGCTGGGCTCCTCAACACGGAAGAGCCACTGAATTTCATCTTATTACATGGATCTAGAATCATAAAAATGTTTATCCTTTGCTATGTTCTCAGTCCCCAGCTCCAGAACATTGGTTGAGAAAGCAAAGGAATACAGAATAGAAGTCTATGTACAAGTTTAAAAAAAACCCAGAAAAGCTTCTCTCTATGCATTTCTTCCTTTTAGGATATTTGGGCAGAAATTTCTTCCCCTTTAGCACATATATATACTGTATACCAATAAAACATCTTATAAATCTCTCTCTGTCTCTCTGTTAAATAAAAAAACCTCCAAAACTTTGGCTTTCACCCGTGCAGCAAGAATCTATATATTTTTCTTTCTGCTTTTACCTGCAGCAGAACATTGTTTAAAATGAATCCGTTCTTTTAAATATTATTTCTGCAGTCTTTCTCATACACTGTCAACTATTTCTGTTTGATTGTGTTATATTACTAATTCCAAATATTGCTGGATTGATTTAAAAGTTTAATTTTTTATTTCTATCCATTTAATAATGTATACAATAAGATACATTGAAGTTTCTTTTGCTCTCACTCTCCATTGGTAAGTGTGTGTGTGTGTGTATGTGTTCATTCATTCATGAATCTATTTATTATTTATTTATTTTATTTTTATTATTTAGATTTGTATGCCGCCCCTCTCCGCAGACTATATAAATCTGGTGGAATATAACCTTTTTGAAATGTCAAATTTTATACTCAAAGAATAATTTATCTTTTTAGAGTATAAAATTTGACATTTCAAAAAGGTTATATTCCACCAGATTTATATAATAAATATGCTTTTTCAAGAGGCAGCTAACTGGACTCTTAAAGAATAATTTATCTTTTTAAAGAGTCCAGTTAGTTGCCTCTTGAAAAAGCATATTTGGGACAACCATGACCTGAATAACTGAAAATCTCCATATTTAAGACAGTAAATTCATTGGCAAACCTATAAATGATAAAATCATTTTTTTATTATATTGTTTAACATGTAGCTGGTCTCTTAGATAGATAATGGGCTTCATTGTATACTTTCAAATGGAGATGAGCAATATTTCATTGGACATCCTGTAATTTGGTCTTCTCCTTCTTCCTTGACTAGGATTTTGATTTTAGACATCAACCCCAGGGTAGGCAAAGTTGGCTCTTCTATGACTTGTGGACTTCAACTCCCAGAATTCCTGAGCCAGTCATGCTAGCTCAGGAATTCTGGGAGTTGAAGTCCAAATATCTTCAAGTTGCCAAGGTTGGGAAACACTGGTTTAGATAATAAACATTAAAAGTACATTCTGCATTCCATTTTAAATGTTCTTGATTTTTTTTGTAAATATTATCTCTTTTAAAACACTTCTTCATTCATATGCTCTTGATTCCCTTGTCATTTTAAAAATGTATTTATGGGTAGCATTTTTTTTTGTCCTGTCATGTTTTTAGTGCATGACTTTCCTTTCAGTATAAATTACTGCTATATAATCTTTCCATCAAAATCATACTGTTTATTGCAATCTTATTTATTCACTTCAATGCTTCACAGGAGTACTTTAGGTAGTATACTCTAGTTCCAGTATATTAATAATAATGTCTCTTTGTAGAGTCACTGGTAAAATATTTTACTATTTGTTTTATTTGAAATTCTATACATAATCAGTAACATTATGTAATAAGAATTAGAAAAATTTGAAGACAGAAGGCAGTTCATAGAACTATCCCATTATTTTTATTGCTAATACTGGGAATTTCTTTCCTCCCTTCTTCTTTACAGAGTTGTGACAAAGAATTATCAATATGTGCTAGCCTTGGTATTTGCAGTATCTGAAATAAATGAAAATCAACATTTCTTGCCTAATATCTCCTTGGGTTTCCACATCTCGGAAAGCTATTTCAGTGCCAGGAGATACTATCACATGGCCCTAGATTTTTTGTCAGCAATGCATACACTAATTCCTAATTACAAGTGTAATAATAAGAGCAGTCTGATTGCAGTTATCGGGGGATTGGGCACAGATACTTCCCGACATTTGGCTGCCATTTTGAACACCTATAAGTTACCTCAGGTATAAAAAGAAAGAAGAATTTTAAGTTTTATCACAATTTATCACAATGTTTTACTTTTCTGTCAGAAAGGGAACTGAATGAAGGTTTCTTCATAGATATGTTAAAAAGCACTCATACTTAGCAATAACAATAATCAGCATATAATTTATGACAGTATCTTTAATAGAATCAAACATCTGCCTATCCCAATTTCATGGGAAGCAATCAGTGGCTGAATAAATACACCAATCCCAACTAAACATCTGATTGACTGTGATTAGTATTAGGCTAATAGTCTAATTAATTATCTTACTTTTCTTAATCATTTCTTTATAAATTGTAGTGGCAAATTCAGAGCCTGGAATAGATGTGTACCTTATCTATCTTCATATTACCCAGGTTTTCTGGAATTGAATCTCTTCACTGCTTCATAGAGAAAGTTTTAATCAAATTGCTGAATTAATGAGGTTCCTAATTTATTAAGCTGATAGATAAATTGGATTCTAAAGAAGAAAGTAATGAAGTTGCTGAAAATTGTTTAAACTTATATTCTATTCCCTTTTAATAACTTTGGTGAAAGAAAATTGGGAAAAAGTTGTTTTTGGTTAGGGTTAGGGTTGCCAAAATAGATAGTATTTAAATATTTATCAGCAGAACCTAATAAATATTTACTCAAAGCAATGTAGTACAAGTGGACATTTAAATACTCACAAAGCGTAAAAGGGCTGAATGATTCTTAATTATTTAAATAATTTATTGCAGTGTTTCTCTTTAAAGAAATTTTAGTACAGATTACAATTAGAAAAATAAAATCTAATGCACATCAACAAAAATACAACATTGTATTTTATTTTTTAAAAGTGGAAAATTAATAAAATATTTAAAAAGAAGAAAAATACAACATGCATTCTTGGGTAAATGGGAAAAAAAGAAAGTCCATAAAAATGAAAAAAAAGAAAAGAAAAATAAAGAAACAACTTCCGCTTCATCCCAAAATCAATTTACTAATTTATCAGTCTCTTAAAATACAACAAATTCTCATTTTTCCTCATATTTCATCTGCTGAGTATAAACAAAAACTTTAAACCTCATCATTCATCTTAATACCTTAATGAACATTCAGCAAATGTTCATTAAGGTATACCAGAGGAAACATTACATCTATTTTAAATTTGATCAAACAAGCAAACTATTCCTTCTCTATATTTTCAATATTTTGATTTTTATTCCCTTCAAATAATATCCTCCGTTTGTTTTTCATTTTTTTATTTGCCTCTTCTTAATATTTCTTTTATAAATTCAGTAAAAAAAGTTATCTAAGTCAGTCCTCTAATTTTTTATTTGCATGCCCCTTTTAAATTCTAAAATGTGAACCAGTTACATTTATGTACCTAATATATGATCTTTTTTTCATATCAATTTTGTCATGCTTTAATCTACATTCAAATCAATTCCAGTCTTATCCAATATAGCATGTTCCTCTACTACAGTGCTTCTCAATTATTTTCTGTTATGCCCCCCCTCCAGGGAGAAGAAAACATTTTGCACCCCCCAAACTCTCCACCACAACTGTAAATAGTATTTGTTTATAAAATTAAATATAAATAGACCTCTGCATAACATTCTATGCTTATTAACATTAAAGAAATTTTAAAAAGAAAAATACAGTGATACCTTGTCTTACAAGCTTAATTGGTTCCGGGATGAGGTTCTTAAGGTGAAAAGTTTGTAAGACGAAACAATGTTTCCCATACGAATCAATGGAAAAGCGATTAATGCGTGCAAGCCCAAAATTCACCCCTTTTGCCAGCCAAAGTGCCCGTTTTTGCGCTGCTGGGATTCCCCTGAGGTTCCCTCCCATAGGAAACCCCACCTCCAGACTTCTGTGTTTTTGTGATGCTTCAGGGGAATCCCAGCATTGCAAAAACAAGCACTTCACTGGCAACGGAAGTCCAGAGGTGGGGTTTCCCATGAAGGGGAGCCTCAGGGGAATCCCAGCAGCGCAAAAACGGGTGCTTCGCTGCCAACGGAAGTCTGGCGGCGGGGCATCCCAGCGGCGGCGGTGGGTTTGTAAGGTGAAAATAGTTTGTAAGAAGAGGCAAAAAAATCTTAAACCCCGGGTTTGTATCTTGAAAAGTTTGTATGACGAGGCGTTTGTAAGACGAGGTATCACTGTATACATCAACTTACAACAAAGAATAAATTTATCAACATTGTTTTTTAGTCTGTAACAGAAAGACAGTTTGACCTATAACACAAAAATGAATAAAACACTTTGTGTCTTCTTTTGGACAGGTGCCTTTTATCAGCTGCCTGAATGCAGGTCTCCTTGTGCTGGGAAAATCCAGGCCAGCTTTTCTGGGGAGCCAATTAGCACTGAAGACTTTTTGAACTGAGAGAAGGGAGTGGGGAGGCAGGCAGACTCTTTTCTATGCAAATCCCAAAACAAAACCAAGAAAAGTCTGAAAGGTCAAGAATATAATTTCAATCATTCAATCACTCATTCATCAACCAATCAGAACCTTTAATCAGATGCCTGAATGCAGATCTCCTTGTGCTGGGAAAATCCAGGCCAGCTTTTCTGGGGAGCCAATTATTTATTTATTATTTGGATTTCTATGCAGCCCTTCTCTGTAGACTCAATTAGCACTGGGGATTTTCTGAACGGCTGAGGAGAGAAGGGAGGAGGGAGGCAGGCAGACACTTTTCTATACAAATCCAAAAACAAAGCCAAACATTAACTCCTGCAATAGAGGAAAAAAGTTCTCAGCTCCTACCTTTTTTATGTTGCAGGTTCTGGACATTCAGCTCCAGCCATTAAAACATTGCAAAGTTTTCCCCATTCCTCACTCTACAATTTCACTTCCGCACATGTTCAGTAGCAGGATTCAGCTGAAATAAAGCTGAGGACTTTTTTCCCAAGCTGGTAAAAGAAGAAGCCATCCGAACAAAGAACAATTCTCCCAAAATTCCCACCCCCCAAAATGGTGGTGCCCAGTGATCAGGCGCCCCCCCCCCCCACACACACACTGCTCCATGCCCCCAGGGGACATGCCTCACTACTTGAGAAACACTGCTCTACTATAATATCTTTTGTATACCATTGATCTATGATATTAGATATATTTAAAATTAATTTTTGAGTCTTTTGTTGACAAATCTCCATAGAAATATCCATTCTGTAGTAACATTTTTATTTTTTTCTCTTTAATTGTAATCTTTAACTTTTTTTTCGATTCCCTCAATGTTTGACATTCATAGTCCCATCTCATGTACTTTCCCCAAAAACCAAAATTACAAGGGTTCTTATAATTATATAATTTCAAATTCTTATATTAAATCCATCCAGATACCTGGTCTGGTTTTGAAATTCCCAAAGCAACACTATAAATACTATTTTGATGTGAACGTGTTAAAAACCTAATTATTCCAGTTTCTTAATACAGTATTTCAAAAGGAACAAAATTAATTCCAAATATGATTAAGAAATGATGCTTAGTTTGACCTTTTGGCTATAAAGGCTGCATTATGACTGTGTTAATATAGCATCCTTTGACTTTTAGTCTCTGAAGGTAGAGATTTATAGGCAATCTTGCTTTCCTTTTCCCAGAAATATTTTGCTGGTCATTATCCATCATCCTAGCTTGTTGTGACATCATTACAAATCTGCCTATGGTGTACAGGAGTGCTTAGTTATTTATATTATTTATGATTCATGTGAGTAAATAAATTGTAAAAACTTAACAAACATCTTTCAAAATCTTTTGGATACTAGAATAAGGAGTTCTTAAATTATTTTGCAACTTATATTCAGATGGAAACATGGATAATTTAAAAAACAAATATTAACATTTCAAAATACAAGAATATAGACATATTATCTGACACTCTAGTTTGTTCATAGAACAATGATTTCATTTTTCCCCTCAATCCCAGTTTAGTTATGGTGATTTTGCTCCCATGATGAGAGATCAGTCCCGTTTTGTTTCTCTCTATCAGCTGGTACCAAATGAAATTCATCAATACAAGGGAATTGTCCAATTACTTCTGCATTTCAGATGGAAATGGATATGCCTAATGACCTTCAATGATGATGGTGGAGAGCTTTTTTTGAAGAACATGCTTCCAATACTTTTTGAAAATGGCATCTGTCCTGCTTTCATTGCAAGGATTTCTGTATTAGTTTTTTTCGAGGACTATGGAGGTGCACAGATAAAATGGCACACAATATTATTAGATATTATAAAGAGTGAGGCCAATGTTATTTTTGTCCATGGAGAAACTAGGACCATGTTATCTTTGATGATTGTGCTAAATTCAAGACACACCAATGATGAGAAATTATTTGGTAAAGTATGGATTATGGCAGTGCAATTGGATTTTGCAGCACTGGTCTTACATAAGGATTTGAATCTAGAAATCTTCCATGGTGCTTTAGCCCTTACACCTCACACCCATGAGATACCAAAGTTCCAGCTTTTTCTTCAGAGACTAAATCCCTATCTGGCTAAGAGAGATGGCTTCATTCAGACATTTTGGGAACAGGCATTTGGTTGTACCTATCTAAACACTGATTTTCAAGAGAATATTGACAACAGCTGTACTGGGGAAGAGAGGCTAGAACACTTACCTGGGCCTTTCTTCGAAATGAGCATGACTGGGCACAGTTACAGTATTTACAATGCAGTCTATGCCTTGGCAAATTCTATATGTATTATTGATTCAAGTATTTCAGCATCCAAAAGAAGGTTTGCCAGAAGGGGAATAGAAAATGGGATTCTGCAGCCATGGCAGGTAATAGCTCTTAATATCTATGGCAAGTTCTAAATTAAGACGTCATTATAGGTTATTGCTCAAATGAGTTTGTAAAGATTGCATATTTGCAAAAAATATATATTATCCTCTCTTAATATTCTGAATAACATATTGATATGCAGTTCCTCCACGATAATCTTCAATATCATTCAGTATTATTTTTATCTAGAACTTTTGTGAAAATAACTTTATTTTACAAATGATGAAAAATTACTGTAGATAATTTTGAGCAGAGGAATGAAGGATATTTGGCCTGATATTTTACATAAACACACACTTGATCTTAGGTAAATGGCCAAGAAACATTTCACCAGATTTATTTACAGAAGAATTTACATTCTTCAAGAGCAGTGTTATGTTTACACACCTGCTTAAAAAGATTTGTGGTGACAACATGCACTGTCCATATACTTATGGACAAAATGTATATGTACCCATGAACAATGTACCCATGGAAAATATATCCAGGGACAATGTGCATATGTCCATGGATGATACCCATTGAAATATACTGTGACCATGGACAATCCAATAGACAATATATTAAGTAAATTAGTGGGATATTTAGTATTCTACTTTGAAGATCTAACTTGAATAATTAATATGCAGAAGATACAAACAGATATACCAAACTTTCCAAACTCCCCTTTTCTAAGCAATGTACATATTATTTCCAAGAGCATGCAATAAATATGTCTATTTAGTCATTAGGACTTGCACTCAGCTCAAGAGAATCTATATCATATCTTTAAACAACTAGTTAATCTTGTAATCTAATAATATTGGATTAATATATCTTGGTTTATACATTATGGAGCAGAAAGGATTGAAACACTTAAGTAAGCATGCCTAGAATTATTCTGTAAATAACTGAGCCATAAGTAAAATAAATCAGCTCTTTAAATTAGAATTATTGTTCTAAACTAGTTATGAATTTTATTCTCCTAGCTCCATCATATACTGAAGAACTTCTCATTTAACAACACAGCTGGAGAAATAATTCACTTGAATGAGCATGGAGAATTTACTGTTGGGTTTGATATTACAAATGTTATAACTTTTCCTAATAAATCCTTTGTTAGAATGAAAGTTGGAAAAATGAATCCCTGGACAGGACAAGGTACAGAATTCAGTGTCAATGAGGATTCTATCATCTGGCCTAGAAACTTTAATCAGGTGGGAATTTCTTACTATTTCTAGGATCAAACATTCATTATTTAAAAAAATTTAAACGTGACCTTAGTATACAATTCTTTGCTAACTAATCCTACCCAATGAATGGAACATCATAGGAATGAAATAAGATATATAGCGGCCATATAAATAGTGGAGCCATTGGCAATTTAAATTGATTGCCCTAAAAATTCACTGAATGTATTGTAAATTACTATATATAGCTGTGGCTATTTTGGTTATATAAACTCATGGAAAACATATCAGAAAACATAATGCCTCCAAATGAGGCATTCTATTCTTCTCAAATCCGAAGAAACAACACTCAGAAAAGTGATGCTTTTATCTAATGAGTTATATAATAAGTTTGAAATCAAAGATTCTAAAAAGGATTTATTTCTTGGTGATATCATCTCCATTCTGTTCAAACAGGTAATACCTGTTTCTCTCTGCAATTGCATCTGCCCTCCTGGTTGTCACAAGAAAAAGAAGGAAGGGAAGCCATTTTGCTGCTATGATTGTGTTCGGTGTCCAAAAGGAAAGGTTTCTCCTAAAGCAGGTATAATATTTCTAGTCCATGATATTGTTAAGTCCATGATATTGTTAAGAGTAGATCAGTTCTAATTAAAAATAAATGAGATAAAAGTGGCAGTTTCCTACACTCTTAATTTTTTTTTCAGCTGATATATCTAAAAATAATACCTAGTAAATTTTGGGGGGCTATCATATTGCAATGCTCTGACAATGATTGATCTTGCTCTGGAATTTTTCTTTGTTTTGTTTGGATATCTTAGAATTCTTAACTTAAGCCTTCATTTCTCAGTTGATGGTATCACCAGATATCTAAGTGCTTTTCAAATAATCCTATTCCTCCAAATTCTGTGGACAGAATACTCCTATGAACAACATTTATGGGGAAAATATTATTCAATTTGTTATGGCATCAGCCTATAGGGTTGGATTCTGTTGGATTCAATTTGGATTCTAATTCCATAATGGATATCAGGAACATACCTTTACATAAATTCTGTACCCGAAAACAGAACATATAAACCCTTATTCACATATGAATAGAATAGAATAGAATAGAATTCTTTATTGGTCAAGTGTGATTGGACACACAAGGAATTTGTCTTTGATGCATATGCTCTCAGTGTGCATAAAAGTAAATATGCATTTGTCAAAAATCATGAGGTTCAACACTTAATTATTGTCATAGGGTTCAAATAAGCAATCAGGAAACAATCAACAGTCATACAGTCATAAGTGGGAGGAGATGGGGGATAAGAATCATGAGTAAACCTAGTAGTTATAGTAATGCAGCCTTCGTAAGTAGTTTGACAGTGTTGAGGGAATTGTTTTTTTAGCAGAGTGATGATGTTCGGGGGAAAAACTGTTTTTGTGTCTAGTTATCTTGGTGTGCATTGCTCTATGGCTACATTTAGAGGGTAAGAGTTGAAACCATTTGTGTCCAGGATGCGAGGGGTCCATAAATATTTTCACAGCCCTCTTTTTGACTCGTGCAATATACAGGTCCTCAATGGAAGGCAGATTGGCAGTAATTGTTTTTTCTGCAGTTCTGATTATCCTCTGAAGTCTGTGTCTGTCTTGCTGAGTTGCGGAACCAAACCAGACAGTTATAGAGGTGCAGATGACAAACTTAATGATTCGTCTGTATGACTATATCAGCAGCTTCTTGGGCAATTTGATTTGATACCAAAACTGATGCAAAGATGAACATCCAACAACTGAAAGAAGTTGTGTTTGACAGGGCAGCAAAGAGAGTACATGCCTATAAAGTTGCTAAGAGTTAGACATGACTGAATGGTTAAAACTATATCATTTACAGTTTAAATTGTCTTTCTTTTAGACATGGATGCCTGCAACACTTGTCAAGAAAATCGTTATCCTAACAAGGAACAAAATCAATGCCTTCCTAAGATGTTTTCATTCTTGTCTTATGAGGAACCCTTGGGAATGGGGTTAGCCATTTCTGCATATTTCTTTTTTTTCATCACAGTTTGGATATTATGGATTTTTATAAAATATCGCAACACTCCTATTGTCAAAGCCAACAACAGGAGCCTCACTTACATTCTCCTTGTTTTCCTTCTCCTCTGCTTCCTGTCTTCATCGCTCTTTATTGGCCAACCTCATAAATTGACTTGTCTCTTCCGCCAAATGGCTTTTGGAATCATCTTTTCAGTGGCTGTTTCATGCGTGTTATCAAAAAACGTTACTGTGATTGTGGCTTTCCTTGCTACCCAACCAGGATCTGGAATGAGAAAGTGGATGGGGAAAAAAGTAGCCAATGCTATAATTCTTTTCTGTTCTTCTATTCAAGCAGGTATATGTCTGATCTGGTTGGCTACTGCTCCCCCTTTTCCTGATGTTGATATGCACTCAATGGCTGAAGAAATTGTCTTAGAGTGTAATGAAGGGTCAGCTGCCATGTTCTACTGTGTCCTGGGTTACATGGGCTTTCTGGCTTTTGTGAGCTTCCTTGTGGCTTTCTTTGCAAGGAAGCTACCTGACAGTTTCAACGAAGCCAAGTTCATCATCTTCAGCATGTTAGCCTTTTGCAGTGTTTGGATATCCTTTGTTCCCACCTACTTGAGCACGAAAGGAAAATACATGGTGGTGGTGGAAATCTTCTCTATGTTGGCTTCCACTGCTGGACTGCTGTGTTGCATCTTTTTTCCCAAATGCTACATTATTTTGCTGAGGCCAGAACTAAACAAAAGAGATGAAATAATAAAACGAAAAAGATAAAATAAGCTACTTATGGACTTTCCTTAATTAAAGGTATTTGTTGCAGATTATATACATCACAACACACTGCACCATTCCCTGAGAAGAGGTCTTGGAACATTGTGGTTATGTCAAATTAATCTATTTTACCCTTCTGCCTTTTATCCTCTGCCTGGGCATTTTATCAAGTCAGCAAACACTTTCAGTTGCAATATTTCATTGAATTATTGATTGATCTAATTGACATATTATCTACAGTATGTTAGATGAAGTTTTATTAATATAAATTTGATAAATAAATAATATATAGCCAGCCATCTCACCAAAAATAACTGGGTAACATACAACATAACACCAAAGTAAAAACAACAATATAAAATGTAAAAATATATATTGAGAAATATAAATATTTATGAAAATTTATGTTAATGTAAAATCCTATGGTACACTTAAAGTAAAAAAAAATAATAAAGTCTAGAATAAAAGCAAAATGAAGTCAGTTACTTTCTCAGGCAAGGGAGGAAATGGGCAGAAGATACGGCGGGGCTGATTTGGTTGGGGGAGGTGGGTACAGGACTCTTTTCCCCAGCTTGCCCCAGGATTCCAGCTGCCCATGCAAGGGACTGGAGGGGAGGGGCTGGCTGATTGGGGCGGGGGAGCTGTTTGCCAACAGAGGAGGAGAAGGAGAAGAGGGTGGTGCTGCCTAAAGCTGAGCAGGGAGGAAGTTAATCACCTCTCCACACCAAAAGCCACTTAGAGCTACTGGACAGCCGGCAAAGATTTGGCATGGGCAGCAGGAGGAGAGAAGCTGGGTTTTTCAGGTGCTTGCTTTGTCTTCTTCCCCACCCCCAACCCCACCCACAAGGTTATTCCTATCTACCTATTTCTCTATCTCTCTATCTCTCTATCTAGCTACCTACCTACCTACCTTCCTACCTATCTATCTATCCACCTACCTATTTACCTATCTATCCATCTATCCACCTATCTACCCACCTACCTACCTACCTAATCTATCTACCTACCTACCTACTTATCTATCCATCTATCCATCATCTACCTACCTACCTATCTATCCATCTATCCACCTACCTACCTATCTATCTATCCATCTACCTACCTATCCATCTATCCATCTATCCATCATCTACCTATCTACCTACCTACCTTCCTACATCTATCTATATACCTACCTACCTATCTATCCATCATCTAACTAACTATCTACCTATCTATTTATCTACCTACCTACCTACCTATCTACCTACCTACCTATCCATCCATCCATCTATCCAACATCTACCTATCTATCTATCTGTCTATCTATCTACCTACCTACCTACCTATCTATCTATCCATCATCTACCTACCTACCTACCTACCCATCTATCCATCATCTACCTATCTACCTATCTACCTAACTATCCATCCATACATCCATTTATCCTTCTATCTAGAGGCTTGCCTGAGAAGAGAATGGAAACAGTTTGATCCTGGGTAGGCTTCTGTCTAGGATTCAGTATTCAGTATGAAACCTTAAAAAGATCTCTGATAAATGAAATGCAATACATAAGAAAACACAGTTGGCAATACATTCACAGGGTAAAGAGGGGTGCAAATTAGAATTCTATTAAGGCATTGCCTTAATTGAAATCAATAGAAGATAAAATCCAGGGATAACCAGAATAAATTAAGAGCTGTATAACTAAAGTGAAGGAAGATACTAAAGTCTGTAAAACTAGTTTCATTTTCAACCCTATGTCTGGAAGTCAAGTCTTAAGGATAGACAGCATGAGCAGTTCTTAACCAGTTTATATTTATTTAAAAGATATTGTTTTTAAAAAATGAATGAAACATTTTTTCTAAGAATGATATGATTTTATTTTATCATTTATTACCTTAGTGTTTAGGACATACTTGTTTGAAAATTATGTTATACTAACTTTACTCTTTTTAAAAAGCACAAGCCCTTTGCAGACTTGATCTCATAAATGGCAACACTTGCAGATTTGCTACTAAATACCACTATGCAGGTAGGTTTCTTTTTAGGCTGAAGTGAACTGCAACAGACTTGAACCTTCTTGCATTGTTTATGAGACTTTCCTGCTCTTTGTCTCATTTGTTACAATGAAAACATGACTTTTCAGAAGTTTTAAAATTTCTATCCAGATGGA